>NC_045435.1:19884999-20118413 GCF_002776525.5 Piliocolobus tephrosceles | reverse complement strand
AAGAAAGAAAGAAAGAAAGAAAGAAAGAAAGAAAGAAAGAAAGAAAGAAAGAAAGAAAGAAAGAAAGAAAGAAAGAAAGAAAAATATGGCAGTCATAACTAGAGTCTATTCTTCCATTCTCCTTCCTAAAAGTAACCAGTTATAAAGATGTTATAACTCAGAAAGGAAAGAGTGGAAGAGGGGTAAGGAATAAAAAAAAAAACTACATATTGAGTACAGTGTACACTACTCAGGAGATGGGTGCACTAAAATCTCAGAATTCACCACTATAAAATTCATCCATGTAACCAAAATCCTCTAGTACCTTAAAAGCTACTAAAATTATATATATATATATAAAAGTTATACATCAAAAAAAAAAAAAAAAATTCTGGTTTCATTCTTTCCTGAAAATAAGTGTTAAATCTCCCTCAGCCTTTCGTTGTCTTTCTCCAATGACTTGATAACCTTCAGAAATAGCTAGTTAATTTCTTACTATTATGATTACTCCTTCCCCTAAACTTCTCAAATGCCTGAGATACGGTACCTACCAGAGCATTCTGTTTCCTCAGTATGCTGCCCCATTTTACCACCAGCTAAACTACAGTTTAGCATGTGCACCATTAGAGCTTGCTATAGGTTATTTGTGTTCCACCTTCTACCAATTATGAAGTCCTTCTCCATTGCTAGGCAGACAATAGGTAGTAAAGTTCCTGCATCCCATTTTTAGAACCTGCATCATAGGCACACTTTTGTTCCAACTGTCTTAGGTTAGGTTCCCTAGGAAACAGACTTACATCTAGATTTGCATGCAGGAGTTTACTAGGAAATGCTTTGGGGAATAATATCTTTAAGGAGGTCAGAGTAGTAGGATTTGGCAGATGGAGAAGTTAAACTGCCATGAGTGGGTTGTAAATTTGATTAAGACAACACCCTTTAGCAGAGGGCAATTCTAGGAGAGTTGAATTGTGAGTAGCCCACAACTAGAGAAATTAGTTCTTTAGTTTGACTTGAGTGGCATCTCACTGTGTCCACTATGCATTATATCTGCTCCAGAGTTTATTGAAAAAGGAATTTACAGGAGATTTTTTATTTCATTGATTTATTTTCATTTTCCCAGTTGCTTTTTTTTCTTTCTAAGGAAAAAGCATGAAAAAGATTGGTTATAAAACTATATTATCAGAAATATCCGTGACTTTCGAAAATTACATATATACCTGCAAAAGATGAAGTTGTGCCTCATCTTCCCCTGTAAATCTTGTCAGTGTCTCACTACTAGGCAATGTGTGTTGAATTCATTTGGATATTGAAATATTAATCAATTACTTCAAACCACATATGTTACATATATTGACCTATAAATAAGATCATTTTGAATAGAAACCTTAGAAAAAGATGTGGAATAAGTTATTCCCTAATGATTTATGTAGAAAATTTTAAAACATCAAATCAGTGTGAATTAAAAGAATCCTTTGTTCTATAAAGTGTTACATTGAAGTGGTTCTCAACCTTTTCAATAAATAAATAAATAAAAGAGAATGTTTGCACACCTGTTGGAGATTTAATCTGTCCTCAAATGATCATTACATAACTCAAAACATCTTAGAAATCTCTTGTTTCAGATAAAACAATATTTATGACATTTTAAATTATACTTTATAATGTAGCCTCATTTGTTCTAATATAAAAATGTGTAAAGATATGTAAGGACTCATCCTGTAGCCATCAGTCTTTTGTCCTAATTCACTTAGGCCAAAGTCCTTAGATTTACCCTAGCCACTTATCTTTCCCTTATACCTAGTCCACTTCCGGCCTACCATTAAATCCTGTTTTTCTGACTGTGAAACTTATCCAAGCTCAAAATGTATCCAAACCACCCAGACCACGATGGCTTTGGTTTCATAGAGTTTTTCTAATCCCTCTCTCAGAACTGCTTATGATACTACTAAATTGTGGCCATCAAGTTGATACTGTGTTACAGTATATAATCAAGGCATATTGGCCATTGATTCATTACTCTTCTACTTCATAAATTCCCCTGTTAGTAGAGAAGATACATATCTTCAATAAACTCAATAGAGGAAATGAAATGTTTCTCTTTTATCTTGGCACATTATGAAACACCTAATAAGGCGCTCACATGTACTAAAAAGCAGGAAGAATGAGCTAATGTTTGACTCCTTTGGTCAGGTTTTCCGTGCTTTGCAGTTACACACACACAAAGAGAGGCTGCAGATCTCTCTGCACACGTGGATTTGGATAACAGTTCACTGTACCTCAATATTATGCACATCCTAACCGAACATATTTTGTTCTGAATTACCAAAAAAAGTCCCTAAAGTAAATCAACTGCACTTTCCAGGCACTCCTGAAGCACACAGTCCTCAGCAATATTATTTAATTATCCAGCCATATTGATGTCAAAAATTCTATCCAAGAAAGAAAATATAGAGTTTAAGAATCTTGGCCGGGCGCGGTGGCTCTCGCCTGTAATCCCAGCACTTTGGGAGGCCGAGACGGGCGGATCACGAGGTCAGGAGATCGAGACCATCCTGGCTAACACGGTGAATCCCCGTCTCTACTAAAAAATACAAAAAACTAGCCGGTCGTGGTGGCGGCGCCTGTGGTCCCAGCTACTCGGGAGGCTGAGGCAGGAGAATGGCGGGAACCCGGGGGGCGGAGCTTGCAGTGAGCTGAGATCGCGCCACTCACTCCAGCCTGGGCGACAGAGCGAGACTCCGTCTCAAAAAAAGAAACAAACAAACAAAAAAAAACTTATAATATGCCTGCAGGTTTTAGGAAGTGTATGATGATCATATATTATCACAAAAATCTACTAAAACCAAATATTAAAATACAGATTTTAATCTACATATATACAATATAAACACGTATACATCATAGTTACGTGAGCATAGGCAAATCCTTTTCTAGGATAAGCGGGAGATATATGCCTTAATAAAGAATGCCTGCTTATCTATTAATTTGTGCATATTTATATTAATACATTTATTATAGAACTAATATCCCAATTGGAAATTTAAACAATGATAAACTGTATGTGCATCAAAAATAAAGAACCTTTCAAAAACATCAATTGAAACAATCATGTCTTTGTTCTATGAAGGTGAATAACTTTATATATTTTACCTAAAAATAATTTTTCACAATTCTAATTTGTAACTGAAGTTTTTATGCAAACCTTATTATGGCAGATGGATTTTCTTGATTCTATTTGTTTCTGTTGGAATTTTACCATAAGATCACTCTTTGATTGCAAAGTTTTCTTTTAAACTAGTCTAAGGGAACAAAAAAGACAATTCGATGATTATATATTTCATATTTATTTTAAAATACTGTAATGCAAAAATGTTATTGCCCGTGTCCATTATATTGTCCTAGATTTCTGAAATATTATTCCTGCTGATCTGTGTCATTCTGTTTCCTTATTGCAAGCTTCCCAATGCAGCCTTTCTCTGTTTTTATCATACTTCTCTGAGATCTCTGGTTTTATGTTCTTTATCTTTTCCCTACTCTTTAAAGAAATAAAATAAAAAAATTTTATTTTACTCAGTCAAATTTAAGTATTTAATAAGCATAAAACTCAAATGTAGTTTTGTTTCATCACATCGGTAACTAACAATGTAGAGCATTTCAATCATATATATATATTTAAATCTATTTAGTAACTCACATTCTTTGTGCAAACTGCCTTTTCATCCTCTTCTATTTTCTAAAGGGTATTTGTTTTCATTATATGGATTATTTACCCCTTCTGGATCTTATTTTTTATTTTATTATGCAAAACTTTAATTTATATTGCTAAAACTTGTATTATCAGTAACTTGTAAATGATATGCATGGCATCATATTACATCTTAGTTTACATTTTAATATAGTTAAATTTAAAAGCACTTTTCTTCATTTAGTGTGTCATTACATATCTTATATGGATTTCCATCTATAATATATTAAAGACATAAAGAGTGAAGTGATAAATTTGTTTTACTTTTGTATATGCTAAAAGGACATTAAGAAGAGTCAATTGTTTTTCTATTTAAATTTAAGGCAACCCCTTACGTTTGGGTCTATTTCTGAGTTACCACTCCAGGTCAATAGTTGTGCTTGTTTATCTCAGTTAATTTGTAATATTATGCTAAAACTTTCAAATAATTGTCATCAAGCATATTATAGATATCTTACGATAATCATAAATGAGACAGTTTATACTATATCATTAATGTTGGTATTGCCTGGGGCAAGAAAATGCTATTGAGTTTTATATAGGGATTTGTAGCCAGCTACTCTTTAGTTTAGTAGTTTGTCTAAAGAAGCTTATATGGTCAGCAAGTAAAATTTTGTTTCTTAGTTTTCAATCATCCTGATGATTATTTACGTGACCTGTCTTTATGTATTGACTTGTAGATATGTAGACAGATAGTAGGAAAAATTAGGCAATATTTCTTTGTAATTCAATAAAAATGTTTCCATATTTTAAAATATGATATTTGCTGCTAGCTTGATAGATTTTCAAATTTAAAAAGAGTCTTGTCTCTTCTTACTTTGGCAAATAATATTTTTTAAATAAAATGAATGAATATCAAATTTTGTTAAATTTTTTTTTGCCTTTATTGATTACATAATGACATGATGTTGAGCAGTTTCTAATGGCATTATCTGGAAATCATACGTCTTTTATGCTGAAGTGTTTACCCAAAATAATCCCCATATTTGAAATTTTTTAAATGAGTTTTTAGAGTTCTTTTGAGTTTATGGATATATACCCTTAAACAGGTATATCATTTTAAAATATTTTCTCTCAGTCTGTGGATTGTTTTGATAATGTCTTTCATAGAGCAGTTCTTATTTTTTTGAAGTTCAATTTATCATGGTTTTAATTTTAAGGATTATGCCTTTAGTCTTTTATTTAAGCAATTATTATTCCAGAACTATATGTCAAAAAGATAAGTTTTTCTCCAATGAAGTACTTTGCATATTTGTTGAAAATCAGGCAAGTATGTGTTTATATATTTATATGTATACTTATCTATTATCTATCTATCTATCTATCTATCTATCTATCTATCTATCTATCATCTGTCTAGAGACCAATCTCTGAACTTTCTATTCTTTCTTAATACCAGATTACTTTTAAAATAAAATTTAAGACCATATGGTGAAAGTCTTCCAATTTTTATCAAAATTGTCTATTGAACTCTTTTTAATTTGCTAACTAATTTAATGGAAAAAAGTTTGGAGTTTGTATTAAATCTATATCTCAGCTTATAAATACTTAAAATCCTAACAATGTTGGGGTCTCCAATCCATGATTATGGTATGTTTTTCTATTTGTTTAAGCCGTTGTAATTTTCAGTAATTTCTTTTTGCAATGTTTAGTGTACAAGTCTTAAACATCTTTATGAGAGTTATCCTTAGTAGTTAATATTTTTGATAACATTGGAAATAGTATTGTTTGATTTCAATTTACAATATTTCATTTTAAGTGTATAAAAATAATATGTGCATATTGCATCTTGGCTAAACTTATTTTCTAATATCAGAAACTTGTAGATTCTGTAGAATTTTCTACATAGGTTATGTGGCTTATGAATAAGAAAAGGTTTGTATCTTTCTTACCACTTTATATGACAAATGTTTTATTTGCCTGATTGCAGTGACTAAAACTTCTGTTACAATGCTCAATACAAGTAATGAGAAGGGACACAATTGCCTTCTGATTTTAGGATTTTCTTAGATGTCCTTTATATTACTGAAGAGTTTGCCTTTAATTTCTAATTTGTTGAAAGTTATTTTTTTATTTAAATCGGAAATCCATGTTGGATTTGTCAAATGATTTATATGCATCTGTTGATAAAATTATATATTTATGAAAGACTGTTAATTTGGTAAATTATAGTAATTGCACTTTTAATGTGAAATCCACATCATGCCCTTGGGATAAATCCACTTACAATGGCATATTCTCTATTTTAAATGTAGTTGAATCCAATATGCTATTAAAAAATAATTGGCCTGTATTTTACTTTTCTTGTAAATAAGTTTATCTGGTCATGTTTTCAGACAATTCTGATCTCATGTAATGAGTAAAAATTCTTATCTTCAATTTTTGAAAGTACTTTTGTTAACTGGATATTATTTCATTTTAAAATATTTAAGGGAACATATCAGTGAAGCTATCTGGGCCTAGATTTTCTTTATGAGATGGTTTTTACCTACAAATTCAATCAGTGGAAATCAAAAGCAGAGCTATTCAGGTTGTCTATTTTTTATTTAGTAAGCTCTATAATCTTGTGTCTTTGAAAGAGTTTATGTCATCTTAATTGTCAAATTTATAATACAAGTGGTTTTTAATATGTTCAGTTTTTTAAATTTTTTAAAATATTCTTTTAATAACAATTTGTGCCCTACCTTTTCTTTTTCTTTTTTATATTGATCTACCCAAAAAATCAACTTTGTCTTTATTGACTTTTTTCTATTGTGTTTTAATTCCCAATTGAAACAATTTGTGAAATACCTCTACTAATATACCTCACAATTGATATTTGAAATACTTACTTTTATTCGGTTTAACAAATAATTTCCAATTGTTTTTCCCTTATGAATATTATTTTATTTCAAAATATTTGAGAGTTTTTCCGATATCTTTGGAATTGATTTCTATGTTAATACTAATACAGTCAGAGGATATATTTTCATTACTTGAATATTTTTAATTTATGAAATCTTGTTTTAGGCCTCAGAATAATGTATACACGCTGGCAAATGTTAAACGTACACTTAATGTGAGAATGTGTTGTTGGGGGAAACTTTATATAAATGTCAATTAGGTCATTTTAGTTAATAGTATTAAGTCTTCCATATTCTTATTGATTTTATGTGCACCTGTCCTGTAAATTATTATGAAGAGAAAAATTAAAATCTCTGATAATAATTGTGGATTTGTCTATTTCTCTTTGAATTTTTATCAAGTTTGGCCATATATTTTTAAATAACTGTTGTTAGCTGCCTACATGTTTAGGATTATTATTTCGTTTCCTTTTTTTAAAAGAAAACAAAATTGAGAGATTTATTTCTCTCCCAGATTATGATATTGGAGATATTCCAAGATGGTAGGATGCCAGGGTAGTGGAAATTCAGTCTTCTATCTTGTTCCACCATCTATTATTTCCATTGCCAAAGTAATATCATTGTACATGATAGCTATTAAAACTCCAATCATTTTTCCCACATTCTACCCAGAAGGAAGGAGGGACCAGGGAAGAAAGAGCTGTCTTAATGAAAAGATATTACCAAGGGGTTACACACAGCTTTTCCACCATACCCCATTGGCAAAAATGTGTTTTATTTTTGGTGGCTCAGGTCTATATTAAAGATTAAAAGAATGGATACTAGATGACAACTCTGCCATGGCAGCTATGTTTCCAAGAAGTTTTATTGTGAAAAGAGAGATGAAACATATGAAAATAGCTGGATGAAAAGTGGAAAAGGAAAATAAAATATTTGTTTTGAAGGTCAAAGAGAAATGAGCATGCTTAAAGATTAAGATTGATCCGTTAGTGAAAAAGTTAAAAATGCAGAAAGAATATGCATTTGGAAATCGTTGCTTAGATATTTAGAAATGAGGGAAAAATACATGCTTTTAAATGTGGTAAACTTGTAGTTACTTTTACAGGAAGTTGAGTAATTATTCTTGTGATAATAGGAGATAAAATCATGTGCTGAGGTTGATTTCAAGAATGGCAGGGTAAAGAACATTTATATTCTCTGAGAAAAAGATGTCCTTTTTGTGTGAGTCTACCTAAATGCAAATCAAAACCACAATGCAATGCCACCTTACTCCTGCAAGAATGGCCATAACCAAAAATCAAAAAACAGTAGATGTTGGTGTGGATGCGGTGATCAGGGAACATTTCTACACTGCTGGTGGGGATCTAAACTAGTTTAGCCAGTGTGGAAAACAGTGTGGAGACTCCTTAAAGAACTAAAAGTGGAACTACCATTTGATCGAGCTATCCCACTATGGGGTAACTACCCAGAGGAAAAGAAGTGGTTATACGAAAAATATACTTGCGCACACATATTTATAGCAGCAGAACTCACAACTGCAAAATCATGAAACCAACCCAAACGCCCATCAACCAATGAGTGGTTAAAGAAGCTGTGAGATATATATACACACACACACACATATATACACATATATATGATGAATACATATGATTATATATGATGAATATATATATATATATGAATGATGAAATACTACTCTGCCATAAAAAAAGAGTGAATTAACAGCATTTGCGGTGACCTGGATGAGATTAGAGACTATTATTCTAAGTGAAGTAACTCAGGAATTGAATACCAAACATCGTTTGTTCTCACGTAGAACTAAAGCTATAAGAACTCAAAGGTATAAGAATGATACAATGGAATTTGGGGACCTGGGGGGAATAGTGGGAGTGGGGTGAGGGATAAAAGACTACAAATATGGTGCAGTGTATACTGCTCAGTTGATGGGTGCACCAAGATCTCAAAAATCACCACTAAAGAACTTACTCATGTAACCAAATACCACCTGTACCCCAATAAGTTATGGAAAAATAATTAAAAACAGAAAAGAAATTAACAATTATTATTTCTTTTGGGAAATTGAGCCATTTAACATTATACAATATCTCTTTTTATTCCTGGTAATTGTGTGTGTGTGTGTGTGTGTGTGTGATTTTGACTTTAATATTAATTTAGCTGCTCCAACTTTCTTAAGTTTTGTGTTTGCATGGTATAGCATTTTCCGTATCTTTTTTAAATTTTATTTTTATTTAATAAGTAATAATTTCATATATTTATAGGGTGCAATGTAATGTTTTAATACATGTATGTATTTTCATCTATTTTTAACTTATATTTGTCTTTATATTTAAGATGATTTTCCTGTATCCAATGTATAATTGTCTTTTTACTGAATTTGAAAATTTATGTTATTTGAGTATTTAGACATTTACATTTAACATGATTGTTGATATGTTTAGCTATAAGTATATTTACTTGATATTTGTTTTGTATATAAGCCATCCATCATTTTCATGTTTTACTAATTTAGGGGAGGGCTTTCTTTAAATATTGAGTTATCATAATTTAATTTTATCTACCTTGTTGGATCCTGTGGTTTGAATGTGTCCCCAAAAGTTTAAATCTTAATCTCCAATGCAGTGGTGTTGGGAGGTGGAATCTTAATAAAGGTCATAAGAGCTATGCCCTCAGGAATGGACTAAAATCATTATCAAGGAAGGGGGTCTATTGTCAAGAAAAAGCTTGTTAAGTAAAAGCAAGTTCAGCCCTTTCTGTCACTCTCACCCTTTCTTGCTCTTTCAGTTTCCACAGTGGGCTTATGATGTATGAAGGTCCTTGTCAGATGTCAGCATCATGGTTTTGGACTCCCTAATAATAATAAGCCAAATCAATTTACTTTCCTTATACATTTCCCAGTATAAGGAATTCTGTTATACCAACACAAACCAACTAAGATGTTGATTTATATGATTCAACCCTTTGTTGAGTTATTTTAGTAGTTGCTTTATGGTTTATACAAAGGAAATTAAAACTTTCACTGCCTACCATCATGTGATACTGTAGTAGTAATTTACATGTACCATAAAATATTGACATAGTACGTTTTCATTTCCTTCCTTCTAGTCCTAGTGCTATCACCTTGTTGCACTCTTTCTAATACAGCTGACTTTTATTACTTTTGTTGAGTTGTAAAATATACCAGAAAAAAATTGATACTTTGTACTGTTTAATGAGTTTTAACAAACTCATACAATCACGTAATCATCACCATAATACAGATGTATGTGTTTTATTACTCAAATGCTCATTTGCAGACAATACCCTTCTCAACTCACATCTCATGTTAATAAAGGATCTGTATTCTCTCCATGCAGTTAATGTTCTTACCAAGTAATGTAAAAGGAAAACTATAAAATGTAATTGCCTGCATTTGACATTTTTTACTCAGGATAATGCATGTAAGAATTATTTATAGAGGCCGGGCGTGGTGGCTCACGCCTGTAATCCCAGCACTCTGGGAGTCCGAGGCAGGCAGATCACGAGGTCACGAGATCGAGACCACCCTGGCTAACATGGTGAAACCCTGTCTCTACTAAAAATACAAACAATTAGCCGAGCGTGGTGGCGGGCATCTGTAGTGCCAGCTACTTGGGAGGCTGAGGCTGGAGAATGGCGTGAACCTGGGAGGCAGAGGTTGCAGTGAGCCAAAACCATGCCACTGCACTCCAGTCCAGCCTGGGCAACAGAGCGAGATGCCATTTCAAAAAGAAAAAAAAGAATTATTTATAGAGTTGTATATATTATTAACTCTTTTATTTGTTTTGTTTTGGTTTGGTTTGGTTTGGTTTGGTTTGTTTTTTTTTGTCTAGTAGCATTGCACTGTATGGATTGGCACTATAGAACATTTATTTATTTACCAGGTAAGTAATATGTATTTTCCCAAATTTTGTTGATTATAAAAAGGCCACTACAAATATTTACATACAGGTTTTGAGAGTGAGCATGCATTTTAATTTCTGTTGATAAATATTTAGAAATGGAATTGCTGGGTCATATGGTAAGCATAGGCATAAACTCATAAGAAATTGGCAAACTATTGTGAAATATGACTATTCAAAAAGTTTATTCCCACCAGAAATGTACGTAT
This sequence comes from Piliocolobus tephrosceles, assembly GCF_002776525.5. Taxonomy (NCBI): domain Eukaryota; kingdom Metazoa; phylum Chordata; class Mammalia; order Primates; family Cercopithecidae; genus Piliocolobus; species Piliocolobus tephrosceles. Next base: position 20,107,696 of record NC_045435.1, on the reverse strand, counting down.
GTGAGTGTCATCTACATATTCACTGGCTTCTAGTTAGTTTTATTTCTTGGCCCTATCCCTTTTAATTTAGGCATTCTAAAAGTTTTCAGTAATATTGCATAGTGGTTTTAATTTGTATTTTTTTTTTACAATTACCCATTTATTTTGTTATTAAGCTCATAAAAATATGCATTTAAAGTATATATATTTTTAAATTTCATCTTTTATTTTAGATACAGAAGATACACGTGCAAATATGTTACATGAAAATATTGTGTGATATTGAGTTTTGGAGTGTAGATCTCATTACCCTGACAGTGAGCGTAGTAGCCAACAGGTAGTTTTTAAACACAGTCCCCCTCCCTCCACTCTCTAGTAGCCCACAGTGTCTATTGTTCCCAAATTTATATCCATGTGCAAGCAATGTTTAGCTCCCACTTATAAAAGAGAACATGAAGTATTATGTTTTCTGTTCCTGAAAGCTACAGAATAAGAGAAGTTATGCATCCAAGAAAGGCCCAGCATCCAGAATGTATAGGAAGCTTAAACAAATCAACAAGCAAAAAACAAACCCATGAAAATCGGGCAAAGGACGCAAAGGACATGAACAGACACATCTCAAAAAAAGACATATGAATGGCCAGCAAACATGATAAAATGCTCAGCATCACTAGTCATCAGATGAATACAAATTAAACACAATGAGATACCATCTCACACCAGTCAGGATGGCTATTATTAAAAGCCAAAAAACAATAGATCCTGATGAGGCTACAGAGAAAAAGGAATGTTTACCCAGTGTTGGCGGAAATGTAAATTAATACAGCCACTGTGGAAAAACATCTGAAAATTTATTGAAGAATTTAAGACAGAGCTACCATTCAACCCAGCAATCCCATTACTGGGGATATATCCAGAAGAAACAAAAAATAAATCATTCTACCACTCATGATCATTGCTGTGTTACTCAAAATAGTAAAGACATGATTATAACTCAGGTGCTCATCAATGGTAGATTGGATAAGGAAAATATTGTACATATACACAAAAGGATACTATGCAGTCATTAAAAAGAATAAAATTACGTCTGTTGCAGCAAAATGGATGGAGCTGGAGGCCTTAGTTTGCATTTTCTAGTGACTAGTGGTTGAGTATATTTTAATTTCTTTATTTATCATGCTTATATCTTCTTTAATGATGTGTATGTTCAATCTTTCCCCACTTTTTAATAGGTTTAAAAATGGACAATTTTAATTTTGATTAGGAAAAAATTATGAATGTTTTCTGTGCTTTTTGTGTGACATAAAGAAATCTTTGCCTAATCCAAGAACACAAATATTTAACATTTATTTGTTTTCTTTTTATAATTTTTATGTTTTCTAAGTTTTATATTTATCTCATACAAACACACACACATACATACAGACACATTTTTGTTGTGACATGCATACACATATTTGAATATATTTGGACATATATTTGCATATATGATTTGCATAGAGACAGATGTTCAAATGTGCACAATTTATTGAGTATCACAAAATCTCACAGTATTGCCTTAGAAACTTTTAGAAAATCAATTCACCATATATGAGTGGGTTTATTTATGGGTGCTCTATTGTGTTTCACTGATTTGTCATTCTACTTTTACCAATAGCACATCGTTTGATTCTGTAGCTTGAGAGTACATCTTGAAATCAATTCATATGAGTCTCCAACTTTGTTACATAAAAATAACTTTTAAAATTCTTTTCATTATTCTATTTTCTTTGTTTTCTTTGCATATTTTATAAACAACTTTTGGGTTTCTACAAAATATTTCTGCAAAGTTCTTTCTGGAGTTTTGACTGCGAGTACGTTAAATTTGCAAATCAATTTGGAGAGAATTGACATCTTAAAATGTGTAAGTTTTGCAAAACATGAACATGGTCTTTGTTCCATGAATTTATATCTTCTTTGATCTCTCATATCAGTTTTTTTAGTTGATAGCACGCTGATATTGCATATGTTTGTTAAAATTATACCTAGCTTGTAAACGATTTGAGGTGCTGAATCAGTGCTACTTCCCAAAATTTTAATTTCAATTATTTATTTTTAGTGTTGAGAAATAGAATTAATTTTTGTATAGTAGTATAGTAGTCTTATATTATGTGACCTTACTAAATTAACCTATTAAACTTAGTTGCTTGTGGTGCAGATTTGTTAGAAAATCTTCATAGAGATATTTATTGTAATTTCTTTCTTTTTTTCTTTTCTTTTTTTTTTTTTTTTTTAGATGGTGTCTCACTCTGTCGCCTAGGCTAGAGTACAGTGGTGCGATCTCAGCTCACTGCAAGCCCTGTCTCCCAGGTTCACACCTTTCTCCTGCCTCACCTTCCCGAGTAGCAGGGACTACAGGCGCCCGCTACCACGCCCAACTAATTTTTTTTGTATTTTTTTAGTATTGACAGGGTTTCACCGTGTTAGCCAGGATGGTCTCCATCTCCTGACCTCGTGATGCACCTGCCTCGGCCTCCTAAAGTGCTGGGATTACAGGCGTGACCCACCGCATAGGCCTGCAATTTCTATTGTTATGGTTTCTTTCTAATTTGGTCTTGAGGTCTCTTTGTCCAGAGTGAACACAAATTCTAGCCCTGCTCTGACAGGGCTCCAGAAGAGCTGGTCTTGAAAGTTTACTTTGTGCCTTTCGTTGAATACATCTTTGTCTTAGCGGACTGCCTAATGCTTAAGTGTCCAACCAGTGACCAGATGTCCCTCTCATAAGAAACTTTATACTGGTAGACGCCTTTGTGATTTTTGTCTCACCTGTGTCTATTTATTCCTACAAAGATGGCCACTGTCTAAGAAAGCCCTGAACAGGCGGAGAGTTTAGTTTGAGTGTGTTTTTCAGGTGGGACCCAGAAGAGTCAGCAAAACAAAACATAAAGTGGCAGAAGCATTTTATTACCCACAGATCCACAAGAAAAGAGGGATACCCATTAGGGCCAGTGAGAAGTCTCGAGACAGCAAGATGCTCAACCAGTAGGTGAGTATGAGGAGGAAGTGAATAGAAGAGAGAGAGCAAAAGAGAGATCACCTGTGAGTCTATGGATATACTAAGGTCTATGAGTGTTATCCCTTAGGCATTCCTCCTGAGACTGTGGATTGTCTTCTTTAAAGAAAACACCATTAGTCACTAGAAAATGCAACATGAAAGGGAGAGTTTGTTTGCATGACTCTCAGATTGACCATTATGTTTTATTATGGTCAGTAGCTGTGGTATGTGTTGGGATTTGTCTTAGCAGGATAAGAAGCAAGCAGGCTATATTACAAAACAACACATAGGGAGAAGTTTCAACTAGGCCAAAGGAGGCAAGAAACAACTGGATTTCAGATACCATAGGCCAGGCTTAAAAACAAATGCTGAAGAAGCAGCTATATTAAACAAGTTTATGATAAGTTTGTTGTTTCTATCTAAGCTTTATTTGTTCTTTCCTCATCTCTATGTCTTCTTTCTTTTTTTCTTTTAATCTTACTTATTGCACTGATAAGGATCTAGAGTTGTTTGATTACAAGAATTGAGAGCAGATATTCTGATATGCTCCTAACTGGGAGCAAAGAATCAGTCTTTCACCATTAAGTGTAATGTTATCTGTAGACATGTTTTATTTGTTTATAAATGCTTATTATTGTGTTAAAGAAGTTCTACTTAATCCTGAATTATCTGTGCCTTTTTAAAGATCTTGAATGAATGCTTAACCTTACAAGTACTTTTTCTGAATCTATTAGTTCCTTACATATATATCCCCAATTTTATTTTTTCATTATTATTTAATTGAATATGCATTCTCATTTCTCTTATAACTTTTTATTTAATCCACGGCATATCTGGAAGCATGGTGATTAATTTTCAACTAATTAAGATTATTGAGGCATCTTTTTAGTGTTTTTCTAGTTTAATTCTATGTGGTCAAAGAACGTTCTTTGTATAATTTCAAGTCTTTACTTTTTTGGCTTGTGTTTATGGCATAAAATATAATCTATCTTGGTGAATCATGAACACTTGAAAAGAACGCGTATTCTGCTATCATTGTGAGGACCAACCTCTGACTTTTTTTTTCTTATCTTGCCCACATTCCTATCTAAGGGGTCTGGGGAGTCATGCCCTACAAACCATAAAGTCTCATGAGAGAGGCTTTATTTAACCCTCTGTAAAGTGGCCTGCTTTCCAACCTGGTTCTGTCATAACACTGCCTTACAAATAAGAAAAATAAAATCAAAATACTTTTAACTCCGAATATATTTCCTTGTCTCTTATTGGAAAAAAAAAAAAAAAAAATCAGCATTCTGTAGAGAAACCCCTTTCCCTTTTTATGTTTTTCTTTCTTTCCAGATCCAGGAGAAGATTAGCTAAGAGTCAGGCACCCTTTTAAATACAATAAGAAAACATTTTACAACCTCTTCTCTCTGTAGCCTGCTTGCTAAAAGCTTCCTCTGAACAATAAAACTTTGGTCTCCACAATCCTTTATCTTAACCCAAACATATCTTTTCTATTGATCCTATGTCCTTAGACAAACCCAACCAATTGTCAACCAGAAAATTTTAAAATTTACCTATAGCCTGGAATCCCCACTTCGAGTTGCCCTGCCTTTCTGAAGCAAACCAATGTACAGGTAAGTGCATTTGATTGATGTCTCACGTCTCCCAAAGTTGTATAATACCAGGCTGTGCTCTAACCACCTCAGGCACATGTTCTCAGGATCTCCTGAGGGCTGTATCATGGGCCATGGTCATTCATATTTGGCTCAGAATAAGTCTCTTGAAAATATTTTAAAGAGTCTGACTACAATTGTGTAGTGTTCTATAAAAGACAATTAAGTCTACTGATGAGCTTTTCTAAGGCATTATTTTCATTCCCCTGTTTTTATTTATTTTCCTAGCAATTCCATTTGAGTCTTTCTTATAGTTTATATTTCTTGTGTTAAATTCTTAAATTCTGGCAATTCATCTTCCCTACCTTTTCTGTTACGGCATTTAGTTTACTGGATTAATCACGGTCATGTTCCATCCCATGTTGGTAAAATCAGTAATGTCAACATCAGAGACATCACTGAGCCAGGTTCAAGGTCTGAGTATGATGATTGCTTTTACTCAGTATAAGGTCGTTGTGCCTATGTCACAGAGATAATTGCACTATACACCCTTATTCCTCCTCTATCGTTGACCTGGTTTTGCAGTTACTTGGCACGTTCTAGGCTATTGATGAGGAGCAGGGACAGTTCTCTGTACTCCTGGTCCAATCTTCTAATCTGATCTTAAGACAGGGACATTCTCAGTGATCTTGCCTCTTTCCCCCACGGCAGGTAAAATCTAGTTTGTATCTTTGGTAGGCCTTATAAAGGAAAGCATTTTCTGATCTCCCCTCAGTGGCAGGAGACTTGTAATGATACTGGCATAAAATTTCCGGTCCCACATTTTCTCCTACCATACCTTGATGAGTAGAGGTTTATTTTCCTCAATCCTTCTCCCGGCTATAATCGCTCTACCGTTTTTGCCCGGTAGTAACATCATTTCTCCATGTCTCCTGCTGACTCAGTGGAAAAGGGTCTGTGTGAGGCTCCAGATGTTGATTTCGTTCTTTATGAATGTATCCAATAGGAATGTAGTAAATCCTCCGCAGTCTGTATCCAGTCCTTTTTGTGATCACTTGTAGAGGTTCACAGAGAAGATGGATAACTTAATGCCTATGGTTCCAAGGGCTTCTGTATGCTTATGCTAGCCCCCAACTAACCTTTAGCAAATGATACCAATTTTAGCTGGTGTCTTTGTGCCCACTTTTATGGAACACTTTTTTTTCCTATGCTAGGCCATAGGTAAATAATTGCTTGGGTCCTGTCTCCTGCAGAGATACCTGACATTCCTTAGATTTCAGACTACTTGGTTGCCTTGCATCCTTGGTGGGCTCAATAAAAATATACATAATTTAAATTATCCATATTTTTCTTATTATCATAGTAAGAATATTACTATTTTGAGTTTTATGTATCCTACACAATAAAATAAACTCTGTAGGTGCTTTTAAGACCCTCTGTCTTTAAGTATCAATTCATTACTATGATTTGCCTGTGACTAATTTTCTTCGTATTTATTCCAGCTAGATAATATTGACATTCCTAAATTTGTGGCTTCACGTCTTTTACTATTTTTTATAAGATCTTGGATCTCAAATCCTTCTATACTGTGGTAGTTATAAACTTCAATTAATCTTTCCCCAGGCTATTGTAATTGCCCAAACTTCTAGACTGCCATTTTCTATTTAGTCATTGTGGCTTACACTACTACTCAGAGAAACCTTTAAAAAATCAGCAGAAACTAAACTTTTAACTAAATGTTCTTTATAACTCAGCTTCTCAAGTTCTGTCTAACTTGATTGTTTTCCAATAACTCACAGGGGATTTTTTTGTTGTTGTTGTTGGCAAATCATCATTGTTATCTAACTTTTAAGGTATTCTAAGTAAAATATTTTTTGATATGAAGTACCCTGTAATAGCCAAAAGTAGAAATCTGTAAATAAGTAAATAAAAAGTAGGAATCTGTAAATAAGTAAATAATTTATCTACTTGGAAATCGCCATTTTTTTCTGTTGTTTTTACTAAACAACACATGTCTTTCTTCAATTCTGGAAACTTGTGAATAATTATTATTTCCAGTATTTCTTATTTGCTATGTCATGTATTTTATTCCATTAGAACTATATCTACTTTGCAAGGCCAAAGCAGGAGGATTGCTTAGGGCAAGAGTTTCAGATGATCCTGGATATCATAGTGAGACCTTATCTCCACAAAATAAAATAAATAAAATAAAATATGTTAGTTAGGCATGGTGGTACATGCTTATGGTCCTAGTCACTAGAGAGGCTCAGGCAAGAGGATAGCTAGAGCTCAGAAGTTTGAGGTTATTGTGTGTTCTGATCATACCACTGTACTCCAACCTGGCTGACAGGGTGAAACCCCCAACTCAAAAAGAAAAAAGAAAGAAAGAACTCTATGTGGACCTACTCTAAAGTTTTTCTATCTTGTCATGCTTTTTATTTGACAATTAATAATTCTTATATAAAACACTACTGCCAATTGTGGATAAGAGTCTTCAAGACAGTGATGTGCTTCTATTAAATATTTAAATATGTTGGCTAAAATGATTTTGTGTTCAATATATTAAAGTATGTAATATGTATGTACATGTGTATGAACATAGACTATAATATTTAGCAGGAGAGTAAAACACTTTTAGCAAAGGAATGCAACTGATAGAAGTGCTTGCCATGTTTGGATACCACAAAAGAGACAAAGACAGTATCTACATAAAGACAACAGAAAAGTTTGGCAAGAAATGGAAAACCACAGATGGTTGTAGGTGGCAGTTTCTTAGCAGCAGAAACAGATTTTCCTGAGAAAACATTTCATCAAAACTTTGCTTTGAACAAGTCTGTTCTACCATATTGAGGACAATATTCAGAAAATTTAAAAAAATCTTTGCTAACATACAGACAGCAAATGTTGAGATTATATATATGGTGGTTATACTCTAAGAAGGACAAATGTAAAGAAGTAATCTCATTTCCATGATTTGCTCTTGCACAGGGTCAAGTCTAACCAAAATAGTACACTAGGTAAAGTGACCTAGTGTACTCAGAGACTTCAGCTAGTCTCTCTTCCAGTGTCTAACATTTCTTCCATTGTTCCCACTTGTTTAGTCCCAGAAGAATTCAGTGTCTGCAAACCCTCATGAAAGATGAATAGCTTTCAAACGAGGAAATTTACATTGACAAGGTTTGATGTCTATTTTCTTCCTGAGGCCTTGCGTTTAAAACAAAATAAACACATACTAATTAACTGAATCCCACCGATGCACTTTCAAAAATCAGAAATAAGCCAAAAGAATTATTTATCTTAGAAATGCTGTATTTTTAAAAATGTTTTATTATTTTTACTTCAGCACTTTAAATATGTCACGCCACTCTCTCCTGGTCTGTAAGGTTTCCAGTGAAAAGTCTGCTGCCAGATGTATTAGAGCTCCTTTATATGTTATTTATTCCTTTTCTCTTGCTGCTTTGAAGATCCTTTCTTTATCCTTGGCCTTTGGGGGTTTGATTATTAAATTCCCTGAGCTAGTCTTGTTTGGGTTAAATCTGCTTTGTATTTTATGACCTTCTTGTACTGAATATTAATTCTTTCTCTAGAGTAGAGAAATTCTTTGTTATTATTTCTTTGAATAAACTTTCTACACTAGTCTCTCTACCTCCTCTTTAAGGGTCAGTAAGTGTTAGATTTGCCCCTTCAAGGCTGTTTTCTGTGTCTTATAAGCATGTTTCTTCTTCGTAATTTTTTCCTTTCTTCTCTTCTATTGGATATTTTCAAATAGCCTGTCTTCAAGTTCACCAATTCTTTCTTCTGCTTGATCAGTTATGCTATTGAGAGACTCTGATGCATTTTTCAGTTTGTCAATTGAATGTTTCAGCTCTAGAATATCTGCTTGATTTTTCAAATTATTATTTCAGTCTCTTTGCTAAATTTCTCTAATAGAATTCTGAATTCCTTCTCTGTGTTTTATTGAAGCTTGTAGAGTTTTCTCAAAACAGCTATTTTTAATTATCTATCTGAAAGGTCACAAATCTCTGCCACTGTGCGATTGGTTACTGGTGCCTTATTTAGTTCACTTGGTGAGGTCATGGTTTCTGGTATGTTCTTGGTGCTTGTGGATGTTTGTTGATGTCTGGGCATTGAAGAGTTAAGTGTTTATTCTCATCTTTGCAGTCTTGGCGTATTTGTGCCTGTCCTTCTTGAGAAGACATTCCACCATATTCGAAGAAATTTGAGTGTTGTGATCTAAGTCTTTGGTCCTGCAGACATCTCTACAATAGGGGATGCCCCAATCCCAGTGATGCTACAACTCTTGCAGATTCCCACTGCTTTGGTGGGTTTGAGTAAAACACAGAATTCCCTGAATTACCCGAGAGAGTTTCTCTCTCTCTTCCCTCACTTCCAAAAACAAATGAGGCCTCTCTCTCTGTGCTGGGTTGCCTGGAGTTGGAGGAGAGATGGTGCAAGTACCCCTATGGCCACCACATCTGGACTGTGCTGGGTCACACCTGAAGCCAGCACAGGACTGGGTCTGGCCCAAGGCTCATGGTAACTACAGCCTGGCTACTACTGATGTTTATTCAAGGCCCATGGGCCTTTTCGTCAGTAGGTGGTCAATCATGTCGGGACTCCGTTCTTCTCTACCAAGCTCAGTTGGTTCCTTTCTGGCCCAAAGTAGGTCTAGAAATGCCCAGGAGCTAGGGCCTGGAATCAGGGGTTTTGGCAATCTGATGCTTTCTTTTGCTGTGGCTGAGCTGGTACCCAGGTTGCAAGACAAAGTCCTCCTTACTCTTCCTTCTACTTTCCAGAAGCAGAAGTCTCTCAGAGCTGCACTGCCTGGGGTTGGGGGAGGGGTGACTCTAGCACTCCCTTGGTTGCCCAAGCAGTGTCTTCCTGAGCTGTACGCACTGTACTGGGTCTGACCCCAGCAGAGCACTAGGCCTTGGCCAAGGACTGCAGTTCTTGTGGCCTAAGTTTCTTTCACATTTATTCAGAACCCTAAGGTCCTTTAGTTGCCAGCGGTGGAGCTAGCCAGAATTTAGGTACCGACTGTTGGGGTGGAGGATTCCTGTCTAGGCAGGGCTAGTTAAAATGCTCCTTCCGTGAACAACTGGAAGAATTATGCCCGAATTGTGTTCCCCTATGACAGGCAGCATGAGTTCCAATGGAAAGTCCTACAGTCACCTCGCTCTCCTTCCCCCAAGCACACATATTGTCTCTCCGCATGCTGCTGGGGTGGATGGGAAGAAGTGGTGTAGCAATGAATGACCATCTTTTCTACCCTCTTCACTGACTCTTCCCTTGAAATAATGTTAAAATCAGGTACCGTGATTGTTCATCTGATTTTTGGCTCTTATGAAGGTACTTGGTTGTGTGGATAGTTGTTCAATTCGGTGTCTGGGGAGACAACTGCTAGAGAGTTCTCTTCAGCCATCTCGTTCTGCTTCCCTTCTGCCAATGCTTGTTTTGACTCTAGACATGCTTTATGATTTATTTTTTAGCCATTATAGGAAACTGTGCAAAACATTATCAACAGTTGGTATATAAGAGTACAGTGATTGCTGCTCAGTACTACTTAGAATATTTACCACATCCATTAAGTGTGTGCTTTAATTAACAGAAGATTACTTGTAGCACTCTATCTAGCTTTGAACCTTACCTGATTTGGAGTATCCTATTTTCAATTTAATTAAAGTAAAGGATCAGTGTAATGTAGCAGTTAAGAGTCCATATTTCTTTCAAGGTAAACCTAGATGAGAAAATAAATCACAATTTCCTCATCTGTAAGATAAATACATATTTTTCATCTCATAAAATTTTATAAGTTTTGGAAATACATAAAAACATTTAAAACAATTTCCGACCCTAATTAAATACTAAATATTAGCTATCATAGCCAATATTCTTAAATAAATGACAAAATATTTTTAAGTTATTATGTGAAGAATAATGGTATCACCAAACTCACATATTAAACTTGAATGTTTCAACAATTACTTTTATGATGAACTCTTCATTAGTGTTTCTAACATACATAAAACAGATAAGTGTTTTGCTTAATAAATTCTATAAGTGCATTTATAATATTTTTATCTTGGAAGAAATTAATTTTCTTCTTTTTCAAATATATTATTTAATATTAGACCAATTTAAAATGTTGTGTTTAAAAAAAACAGTCCTGGTTTTGAAAAACTATGTCATGAACAATTTGCATTTTCGTTAAAATCTTAGGAAGCAGCATACAACTTAAATGAAATATGCCAATCATAATTCAAAAGCTATTAAAATGCATGTATATTTATCAAGTTGTTTTACATATGTTTGATAAATATGGGATGAATAAAGAGCTACAAATTGATATTTATAGTCAGAGACTTTAGAATGATCAAAAACATTTACTTTATACTGAATATTATAACTTTAAAACTATAACAACTTCAAATTATCATCAACAACCAAATTTAACAACATCGACAACAAAAAAAGCTTCAGACAACAGTTCTTAATAACTGAAAAGAGTGAGTAATGAAAAAGCACCAGCAAAGCCAGGTTAGTGGGCTTCACCAAGGGGAAGATTAGACACAGACACTGGAAACAGCACCTCCCTTGGATATTAAGCTGACAAAGAGTAAGGCTGAACAGGCTGAGAGAAGGCAGTTCATAAACAGAAATTATGGGAGAGAAAACTAAGAAAGATTTTATTAGTTCTACTGTTACAAGACAGTGTTAGGAGAAAGCACTGAAAAAAGCATTCTACTTGAATGCTTTTGGATACAATTCTTTAAGTGGCAATGGGCAGATCACCTGAGGTCAGGAGTTCGAGATCAGCCTGGCCAACATGGTGAAACCCCACCTCTTCTAAAAATACAAAATTTTTAAATATTATTAAATATTTATATCTATATTAAATATTATAGGCATATGCCTGTAATCCCAGCTACTAGGGAGGCTGAGACAAGAGAATGGCTTGAACCCCATAGGCAGAGGTTGCAGTGAACCAAGGTCATGCCGCCGAACTCCAGCCTGGGTGGCAGAGCAAGACTCCATCTCAAAAAAACAACAACAACAAATAAAACTAATTTTAAACAAGTTTTCACTTTAAAGAATTTAGATAGACGTCATTTAAAAAATAAAAAAATGATAATTTAGCTCAGAAAGTTTTAAGTGAACACTAAATATGTATATTATATATATATTTATCTTCCAACTCTTATTAAAAAAATTTTCATTCAGCACATACTATCTCAACAAAGTATGTTTTGTTTCGTTTTTTTAGAAAAAGAAAGATTGGCTGCTCATATTGTACTTATATATAAACACTTTTAAAATTATATTTTTATGTAGTTCTACTACCTTAGCATACTTTCAATATATTCCCGTAATATTAAAACTAGGTTTTTCAACAGATGCTGGCAAGGCTGTGGAGAAACAGGAACGCTTTTACACTGTTGGTGGGAGTGTAAATTAGTTCGACCATTGTGGAAGACATTGTGGCGATTCCTCAAGGATCTAGAATCTGAAATACCATTTGACCCAGCCATCCCATTACTGGGTATATACCCAAAGGATTATCAATCATGCTGCTATAAAGACACATGCACACATATGTTTATTGCGGCACTATTTACAATAGCAAAGGCTTGGAACCAACACAAATGTCCATCAGTGACAGACTGGATAAAGAAAATGTGGCACATATACACCATGGAATACAATGCAGCCATAAAAAAAGAATGAGTTCATGTCCTTTGTAGGGACATGGATGAAGCTGGAAACCATCATTCTCAGCAAACTAACACAGGAACACGAAACCAAACATTGCATGTTCTCACTCATAGGTGGGAGTTGAACAATGAGAACACACGGACACAGGGAGGGGAACATCACACACCAGGGCCTGTCGGGGGGTGGGGTGCAGGGGAGGGAGGGCATTAGGACAAACACCTAATGCACGTGGGACTTAAAACCTAGATGATGGGTTGATACGTACACCTATGTAACAAACCTGCATGTTCTGCACATGTATCCCAGAACTTAAAGTAAAATAAAATAAAATAAAACGTTTTTTGTCTTTTTTAATAATATTCTTACAGGTTAACTATAGTTTTTTTTCTAGTTAACCACTATAATGAGTAGCTAAAATACTAAACAAGTAAAATATTTTAAACAATAATTCACATAACTAGGTGGTTTGAGAAAGGAATGAGATAAATAGGAAAAGCATCAAACAAACTTTCCAAATAACAGTCTCCCCGAGAAAGATAATTATGCTCAATTAGAGAATATATTAGCTTAAAATACGTGGCTTAAGTTTGTAGATTTTCTCTGTCTTTTTATGGCACTAGAATGGAGTTTCATTCATATGACCTTAGACTTGAAACTTAAATGTAGGAGGTTTGGTTATAGAAAGCAATAATATGTTTACCCACGGAAGATTTTTTAAATTCACATTTACTCCTCATCTTTACAATGTTGACACACCACCCTGGCATATTAGTTACGACCAAACAAAGAAAAACTTTCCTTTGTTTATGCCAAAAACAACTATGAAATTACCAAAACGCTTTGCTGAGATAAGGATAGCTAAAATTATGTAACTATAATATACAAAATTAGAAAAGGGAAAAAAGGACGGAAGGAAGGAAGGAAGGAAGGAAGGAAGGAAGGAAGGAAGGATGGAAGGAAGGAAGGAAGGAAGGAAGGAAGAAAGGACGGAAGGAAGGAAGGAAGGAAGGACGGAAGGAAGGAAGGAAGGAAGAAAGGGAGGGAAAGAAGGGGAAGGGGAGGGGAGGGGACGGGACAGAGGAAGGAAAAAACGGGTAGAGAGGAAGAGAAGAAGGGAAATCTGAAATGAAAAGAGACTGAGAATCATTAGTCTAATTTTAAAAATTTAAAAATAGAAAACTGCTTTTATTGAAAAAGTCTTCCATCATGACAGGTATAAAATGTTGATTGCTTTATATTGGAAAGCATAAAAAGTTCAGGTCTTGTTAGTCTCATCAAGCATTGTCTTGCCTAATCATTAATGGCAAAATATTAGTAATGAATAATAAGTAAGCCAAGTGATAGTTTTCCTCATGGTCACTCAGCGAATACATTCTTAGCCAATTTATACCATTTGCTACATAAGAGTTAGAGCAGAGAGTGAGGGGCAGAAAAATCAGTGGTGAGATGTCAATAGGGAGAGGCCACTAAAAAAGAGAAAGGTTTCCAACTGTTACCAGACACATAAACACACGACCTGAGTGGTCATTTCCCATGAAGTACAGACAGCTGAGAGAGAAAGAGAGAAATCGGAGTCAATGGGAAGCAAGAGTTGATAATCCTGGTTGGAAGTCCTGCTGTTACATCCGTTAGTCTGCTGTACTTGAAGAAATAAACACTGTAAAAATAACCCTTGGATGAAAACCAAACTGTCTTCCAACACACAAATCAATACTGTTTGAAAAGGAGGAGTTTTTGCTAAAAGCTGCACCCCAAGAAGGGAAATTCTGCTGGTATAAGTGTGTCTGTTTTGTTGGTGTGTTTGTTTTGATACTTTAGTTGGAGTCAATAATGGTAGGTATTAATATAAGTCGAATTTGTGATCCTCATCTGGGTACTTAAAAAAAACACGTCAAAAAAAAAAGCATCATAACAATCCTTAATAGCAGATAACATGACAAAGAATGATTGAGGAAAAAGTGGTCCACCAAATGGCAGAAGATAAAAATATCAGCGATGAATAACCAATCACATAAATTAATAAAGTATGATTTTTATATATGAAAGATTTAGTATAATTATTGGAGGAGTCTTTTATGATGATGGGACTATACCACGATATAGAAATGGCATTTCAAAAATTTAAAGTGATAAGTCAAGTCTAAATTACTTTATGAGGTTTGTATGGTCTTTCAAAATGTGGCATCATTTTACGTGTGCAATTATATATTCCACTGAACTCCAGAGTGAAATTTATATTATATTAAGCTAGTTTTTGATAGTTCACCTTACATTGTTCACAGGTGGAAGGTACTTCTACTCTGTCAAATGTCCTCTTATCCATAGAGTCTAATTCCATATTTCTTTTAAGTCTCTAAATTCCTCAGGAATGTTTCCCTAATGATGATTTCCTATAGAGATAATCTCTATTAGATACTATTTGAAATGTCAACTGTAAGTTACTCCCAAATTCTCTAATGAATTCAGCATAATTTGAGAAATTTACATCATTATTTTTTCAGGATTATTATTTTATATAATATTTTTTCTGTAATTCATGTGAAAAAAATTAGTCTCCACAAATAGACTATTAATTCTTTTTGAGGATGAACTCTAACACAATACAAGGTCAAATTTTGTTTATTTCATTTAGATTTCCATAAGAAACATAGAAACCACTCTAGAAATATATGTTTAATTAGTATAGGATTTAGTACAGAAATTTGGAACTTCAATGTTGTTGAATGAGCTGAAGAAGCAATCAGACAGGCATGCCACTGACTCCTAGGTTTCAGAGAATCAGGAGGTTATTCTCATTCACGTTAGAAATGATAGGATATCACTACCAAGTTTTAGAGTATCCCACCATATTCAGATAAGTGATTCGGAAGGGACTGCTTGGAAACCATTGCAGAAATTTAATCTCCCAAGATTATCCATTTCTGTTGCTTGAAGAATAATTATATTTCTTCTCTTTTCCACCTTCCAGATCTCACATGATTTCATTTCATTGGTAGAAAAAAATAAAGTGACTTATAGGCAAGAGAGTATGGAAAATACAGTTCCTCAACTTCCAGCTCCAGCAAGATAAGAGAGAATATAATATGAGGGAAATACATTTAAGAATTTTTTCAAAATCACACTCAGCTGTTGGCTTTAAATTTGAAAGAGAATGCATCTTAATTATTTAAAATTATGTTTATTTTAAAAAGTCATTTCAATAAATTAGTTAATGGCTATAAGTTAACTATTATAGTAGTAAAATTACTACTTACCTGTAACAACTATGAGAGCTGAAATCTCTGAGTTGGAGGATCATGATGAGAATAGTGTTTAGAATGGGATATGTTACACCTCATCCAGGTTAGAATAAGAGTGCCTTCAATTAGAGAAACCTAATGAGAGCAGAGAGATTATGGCTCCCTATAAAGATGGAATGACCACCCAACTTCAGACACAAAACTCCTGGTGGCAGCAATATACCAGAAGAATCTACTAAGAAATGGATGCATGATTACCACTGGTAGAAGGAACTCTGCGGAGCCAGTCACCAAACCCAAAGTTTTACAAAGATTTAAGGCATTGTAAAGTTTCAAAGATTATCTGAGAGTAAGAAACTCCTTTTCCCCCAAATTTTCACATTACATAAATTTCGTGTATCCTTATTATCCTGGGTGTGGTATGAAATCACAAGTGAGGTTCAAGTTTAGGTTTGCATCAGCTCAAAGGAATGGCAGCTCAAAATAAAAGTTTTAATAAAGTGTTGAATTCTATCAAGTTATATTTCTGCCACTCTAATGCACACAATAAGATTAATAATTACTAGAGGAAGATACAATATCTTGATTGATTCCCAGGTAATGAGGTGGAAGGCAGAATTTTCGGGGATTCTGCTTTTACATTTTTTGTCCTTGAAAACATCTGTGTTTAAACAGTGAAGGTAAAAATGTGTATCTCGAATGCATGAATTCCAGTGCTGCTTCTCACACAGTATTGGACATCAGGTATGCATCTTAATCCTGCTGCTTATATAGAATTACCACATATATTTGTTGATTTATATATAATATTAAGTCCTATGCAAGCCTTTTTCTTTTTTGAAATGTGCACCGTCTAGCATGCTACAGTAGTGGTGTCACCATTATAAATTATTTTGATTAACATTTCACTCATCTATTAGGGAATATTCTATTAGGAAATATTTCCAGATTTTGTTAGAGATATGAAATGAACAGCTTCCCTTTTTAGTCTAATTTTCTGTTAGGAATTTTTTTATGTGAACTACACAGTAACTATCAGTCATTCTGAATTTCTGGAATTTATACCTCAATCAGATAGTACCAACAATAACAAAGGTTAGTAGAAGCAGGTGAAAGAACAAAATAAAAATTTGCAGTGTTCCCTAGACCTGTGTACTATGTTGTATATTAAAAAAAAAAAAAATTCCATACTTTCTTGCACATTTAAACTCATACCCTCATAGAGAATTTATACTTTACATTTTATCATTATGTTAAATGTCTGTATGCCTACACATATTGTACTATAGATTTATATATCTTTACACACACTATATACATATTATAATTCTAACATATTGTCTTTTTATAAAAATAGGCCACTTTTGTCCATATTATCTTCATATATTAAAATGTCAAGTTAGGAGTTATGAAAAGTCTGGGGTTTTACGATATTTTTAAGCTTGCAAGTCAGTTAGTCCATCAAAATTTCATAGATCCTGGCAGATAACACAAAGCCTTGGAGTCAGAGATAACAGGGAAATAGCAAAAGCCAAGTCACGGAAAGATCTTGTTTCAATTCCTTATGCTCCAATTCTCCCAAGGTGACACACTGAAGACAATGAGATTTCTGTGTCATATAGTGGGTTGCATGACAAGAGGTGAACCCTGAGAGTAAGAAACCCTGATTTTATATGGAGACTGACCATGAACTTGCTTATTCTCCCCATCTGGAGAAAGACATTATCTTAATACCTTGGAATACAATTTAATCTTCTCTGAGAAAAGAGGGATATATGTACTTGTAGAGAAATGTAAGTAAATTTACTTCAGTTGGGTCCACTGCCTCTATTTTCCCAAGGCCATGCCCTTAATACGAGGTCAAACATAAGAAAAGATATCTGAAGATAAATGGCTGGTAATACCAAATCACATAGAAACACACACACACACACACACACACACACACACACAGAGTTATACATATATCACACATATGTTTGACATAAATATCGACAAAATATAAGAATACAAAAGAACAGCAAAGTAACTTCTCATTGTGCTCAAGGAGTTAAAATTGAAATTATTTTAAAATAGAAATCAAAGCCAAGAATATAGAGCACACATAAAGAGTAGTGTATTAAATAACTTTAACACGTGTTAATTATAAAATGCATTCATTAAGAAAAAATTTAAGACGATAATTGTTCTAATGGTTAGGAAAAACTTTATACACTCAATTATACTTTATATAAATAAGCTACCAAACTAAGGGTGCAAATAAGCAATATATTTTATAAAGCAACCTTAGTTTTGATATTATAATTATGATAGAATATTTTGTTATATACATAACTTTATTAATATTTTAAGTGCAGATGAACAATTTTTAGTTTTATTATTGATTAGTAAACGTTCTGATGCTTGTGGGTTGAATGTTTAGATTATAAATCTCAAATAAAAATAGCTGCTTTGAATGTGAAATTTGGAATTCTATGTATTGACAATTGTTTTCTTGGCCTTGTGCAATGGCTCACATCTGTAATCCCAGCACTTTGGGAGGCCAAAGCTAGCTGATCACATAAGCCTAGGAGTTCAAGACCAGCCGAGGCAAGATAGTGAAACTCTGTCTGTAAAAAAATAAAATACAAAAAAATTCTCTGGGCCTGATGGCGCAAGTGTGTAGTTCTAGCTACTTGGGAGGCTGAGGTGGGAGAATCAGCTGAGCCTGGGAGAGGCTACAGTGAGTCATGATTTTGCCACTTCATTCCAGTCTGAACGACAAATCAAGACACTGTCAAAAAAATTAAAAAATAAATCAAATGAGAATTGTTTTATTGTTGCATTGTTTTATCCCAGAAAAACAGATGCTTTCTTATTAAATATGAGCTTAATTCAGCATTGCTCTTGCTACTTATTCCTTACTGAGTATGTGGTTTATATAGTGTATTTTGGGGAAATTTAGAAATGCTAATAAAAAGAAGAAGTAAAATATTTATGAATAGGATGGAGAACAGATCACAATTTAGTTAACTTTCTGCCTTGTTCTGAAGCTTTTCATCCTAATTGTTTTAGGAATCAGAAGAAAACAATATTAATGTTTGAGTGTATAATGATTATTTTCTAAGCAGACTAATTATTATATTAGAGATAGAGTAATAAAGATAATTTGTTGTACTTTAATATTTGACAAGGGGAAATGCTCTTAATGAATTTATGTACTGTAATCAGATGGATTTAATCCTGTTTCATTCCTGAAGCTTGTGATTGGCAGGGATTCCATGCTATGCAAAGGACCCTCCTATAATATTCCTGAGAAACGAATGCCATTGTATTTGCCTGATTGAGCGACTCCAGTGGTAGAGATCGCTGTCATCCAGGAGTACAAATTCTTCACATTCTGCATAATTGTAAAATGATATATTTTTGTTCTTATATTTGGCATAATATAATATTTGGTACTACTGTATTACTTCTAAAAAGAATTTTAATATACAGTAATATACTCCACTATTTGCAAATAATTAAGAAAGTATTCTAACATTATCTAGTTAGTTAGTTACAGTCTCAGACCAGAATTCATATTTCTTGGTTTCAGTGATCATTTTCTTCAGTGTGTCAGCCAGTTAGACAAAAAATTATAGTCTTATATCCCTTACTACTTCTGCCATAGGACTGGCTAATAAAAAATATCCAGGATAGATGTTGATTTAAAATATAAAGAAGAAACATCTATAAAGTGAAGTGATGGATAAATCGAACTTTCATTTACCTTGAACTCGATTTACCAACTGAGGAACAAATTGAGTATTTATTTAATTTGAACTTGATTTATTACTTAAAACAGAGGTGGGGAGCAATGTTTTTGAATCTATGATTGAAATATTTATTATGTGAAAACTTTACTGTTTGAAGATAAATAATGGTTTGGTACAATATAAAAGGGTGTTCCCGCTGGGCACAGTGGCCCACGCCTGTAATCCCAGCACTTTGGGAGGCCAAGAAGGGTGGGTTACTTGAGGCCAGGAACTCGCGACCAGCCTGGCCAACATGATGAAATTCTGTCTCTACTCAAAATACAAAAATTAATTGGGCATGGTGGTGCATGCCTGCAATCCTGGCTACTAGGGAGGCAGAGCAGGAGAATCACTTGAAACCAGGAAGCAGAGGTTGCAGTGAGTGGAGATTGTGCCATTGAACTCCAGCCTGGGTGGCACAGTGAAACTCATCTCAAAAAAAAAAAAAAAAAAAAAAAAATTCCGAAAGTTTAATACTGCCATCTTCCTCATAAATATTTTTTGAAAAGTCCAAATATTAAAGTTGATATTAATATTTATTTTATTCTCATGGTCATTAATTGTCCATTTGTTTCAAATAAGTAATCACAATGTCTTCAAAACAGGCTACCATTAATCTCTAAGATTAATTATATACAGTCTTGATTCTCCACTGTTTCTTGCTCCAATCAGAATTATCAGTATAAATTGCAATAACCTCAAGTGAGAATTTACATCTGAGAGCCTTTGATTGCACCTGAGCAGTGTAAACAGGCACACTGGATAGATGTTTTCTGTAGACCTGCTGTTCTCCATATGCTTCTTTGCTAGGATCTCATTCCTATTGCAGGGATTATCATCTGCTGCCAGGATATCATGAACAAGTAGATGATTCTAATCAACCCCCAAAACCACATAGTTACAACCTTGTCTACATCAGTAAAACGGATCAGGAAAAAAAAAAAGGTTTTATTGTAAAGCAGTGTTTAAAAAGTAAAATGTGTTTAAATGTATTTTGTGAATTCCTGTCAAAGGTCGCTCATGCCATTTGCTTAGAACTTACATAACTGTGGTGTTCAACTAAATCTTAATTATTTGTCATACTCTTAAAGAGAAGCACATAATTGCTCATTCCATCCAACATTAGACTGCTAAATCTAAATTATCGGTTGTATAGATTATCAAGGTAATTGTAAACACTGATTTTGTACATTTGTCATAAGTCTATTTTAATGAATACATTTGTTCCTTTAAAATCCAGTGGTCTAAACCATTTTACAGGTCAGTTTAAGCACCTTAAACAAAAACTACTCAAGAATAACTTTAAATCATGCCTTTAGTATAAATGCACAAACTTGGAAAGGTCAAGGAACAGAGCTAAGCTTGGAAAGTGCTAAAACAAAGTGAGCCGGGAAAGCATTGGAGCAGAACAAGTTGATGCTGAGACAGAGTGAGTAAAGCTCATCCAGGTTAGAAATCCAGCCAAGCTAATGGAGAACGATGTTGTGCTCAAAAGAAGAGTAGGAACTCAAGGGAAACTTAGAATCTGTTAACAAAATTCATTGTCAGTTCCTGTACCTATAAATGAACTCTAGCTATTTCAAACCCATCGGTGAACTCTCTAAATATTAAGAGAACCATTGCTGAAATATAAGAGTGATGGGTTAATTAGGAGAAAAAATCAGTATGCTAGTTTTATCAGGCTATTGTTTTCCCGTTTCTTTTTTCAAAACTATGTTATGTAAATCTCCACTTCCAGCTGTAAAACATTAAAAATGACTTGTTCAGCCCTACTAATGTAAACAACACTTAAAATAGACAACATATATGAGGCTGGTCTTTTCAGACATTGAGCAACACGTAGTTTAAGTTTATAATCCATGATAGGAAGAATATTCATGTGGTTAGCCAAATGATCAGCCTTGCTCCATGCTGCATTCAATTAGAGTGCATGGGTAAAAGATCAGAAGTTAGATGCAGAGAAGCAGAAGCATCTGGAAACTTCAGGGCTGTTCCCTAGAGAGAGGGTAGCTTTGCAAGTGGGAAACCTCACACGTTACTTGGAGAGTTCCCCCATAAATCCAGGGATGACAGTTATATTGTATATGCACAAGGGACATCTTAAGGTTTATCACAGAAGGTATCAATTTATCAAACCTACTAGAGGTTTGAGAGACAAGCAAATGTACTAGAGGTCAAACAGTGCTGAGAGATTCTATGTTTTTTGGTTCATCCAGAGTGAAATAATATGTGTATGACAAAAGCCATCTGACTAAGACCTGGTTGATATGTAAGAATCAAATAACCAGGAGCAAAAATGCATCTATACCTGCTCTAAAAGGGCATAAAGCCGAAGCCTCACAAGATGTTCACCGAAGACAGAGATTGAAGTTTGAATCACATCAAGTTAGAAGGGCTTTGAAAACACTTTGGACTTTTTGTACAACTTCCCTAACAAAGCCTCAATTTAAGCACACAAAACATCAACATCATTAGCCAGTAATTCAACTACCTACTAGAACTAAAATCAACATAGGTCACAGGAAATTAGCACGCTGCAGTTTCTACAATAGGTAATTGGTAACATAAAGCAGAGAATAAAAATCATTAAACCTACAAAGAAAGCTGAAAATGTGATTCAGACGCAAAAACTAAATCAGTAAAAAAAAAAAGTCTCTGAAATGACATGGATTTTGAACCTAGCAGACAAGGATTTAAAATCAGCTATTGATAAATATATTCACAAACTTTAAAAATATAATCTTAATGAATAAACAGAAAAAGGAGTTCAGCATAGAAACAGACACTATAAATAAACAGCCAAAGAGAAATTCTTCAATTGAAGGGTATCATAAGTGAAATGAACAATTCACTGTGTGAGCTGTGATAGAGTACAGACTCCGCGAACTTCAAAAGTCATCAGTGTGAAAGATTTTATCTGAACATAAACAAAATTGAAGAAAATTAACAGAGATTCAAGGAATCTATGATATAAAGCCCAAAGCTTAACATACCTGTAACTGAAAGCCTAAAAGGAGAATAAAATGGGATTAGGGCAGAAAAAAGATTTGAAGATATACTAGTTGAAGTATTCCAAAATGTGAAGTAAAACAAAAAAATCATTATATAGAGTAAGGAAGCTTAGTGATCTCTTAGAAGAATACAGAGAAAACCATACCTAGTTACATCACAGTCAAATCCATAAAAACCAAAGACAAAAAGAAAAGACCAAATTGGCTTCAATTTGTTACATTAAAATGAAATATACAAGTAAAAAAGAGTAGCCTTTTCATCAGAAGAGGCTATTCATCAGTATTTAAATTACACTGAAAGTGGAAAAAACAAAACTACTTTTTTCCATCAACTCAAAAACAAACTCCGTACTGATTTTATCATATATTTAATTGGTTATTCCAGTACACTCTTCATGTTACAGCCAAGTGATGTTCTAATATGTGAATGAATTCATTCACATTTCTGCTACTAATTCTACATTAGCTGCCATTTGTCTTGGTGATAAAATCTAAACGTACCGTTCCTTAGCATAGGAATGCAAAATACTCCAGTCTGAATTCTTAATTCCACCTTCATATTTTCTACTTAAGCCATAGTCAACTTCTCCCTTTTCCAGCCAAGTGCCATTTGATTTCTCCTCCCTAACATTTAAAAACAAAGTTTTATTTTACAGCAGTCTCAGAGCACACTACCCCTCACATTATGTTTGCCGGGTATATTATTTAGGGCATGCCAAGTTATACTCTAAGAACAAACAGCCCCAAATTAGAGTGGCTTAAAACACCGAAGGGTTAAATTTTGTTTGCACAAATTATGCTGCTGACTCAGAAAACTTCCCAGTGTAGCCAATCTGCCTGTGATGATGGAGCCTTTACATCAATAGGGGGAGAAAAGCATGGAGAGTTGAGTCTTAGCATTTGTATACTTGTATCAGGAAAAAAAAAAAAAAAAGCAAAAGGTGTAGTTATTTCACTCAAAATTCACCGGCCAAAAGACAGAAAAGTTTCATCCTTCTATATGCCAGAAAAGAAGCCAATCAAATTACCAGATGCTGTAATATCCACCTCTAAATAACTCCTAATGATCCTACCACCTTTAATCTGAAATGTCAGTTTTTGGAAGTCTTTCTTATCTATAACTCATTCACATTCCAGTTTTGATATCCCTCTTCTACATATATATTCATTTCTTGGAGCATACGTTAGATCTCTCACATCAACAGTGATGCCATTGTGCTAGTCTGTGTTTAATTATATATTTCTCTCTGCTATAAGGAAAATTGCAGAAGGTCATTTTTGCAACAGATTGACTAGGTGTGATGGGCAAATGGTATGCTATTTATTAGTATTTCTTGAACATACCAATAAAAGAATGAATGAATTACACATAAAGCAAAAACGATCAACAGATTTTTAGAGAGAATTTAATACATTATCTATATTATCTTCATGGTACCGTGTCTAAAATGAAAAGTTTAAAATACCTTACATTTTACAAAACTATTATGCAACAAATTCTTAAAGATAAATAAAGTATCACCCAACAGAGTACAGGAATAATAATAGGCTAAAACCTATTGATTAAGTTGGAAAATTTAAAGAAAAATATGAAATAAATAAAAAATGATGGTGTTGATCTGATTTTTGGATACTTAACTTAGTATGTCGTTTGCAACTATTTTAAATCTAAAATTCTTAAAGATCCTGCATTTACCTGATGTTTTTTCACTTCACAGTTTTGAATTTCTGGCATCTCTATCAAGCAAATTATAAATCGAAAAAGATAGAAAAATTCCATAAAATGCATTCCAAGAAAACATGTAACACCACGAATGCTGGCTGGTAAATGTGACTTTAGTGTTCTCTTCCATTACCATTACTACTTCAACATTATGTTTGACCTGCTTATTTCAGATTCACTCTACTCATGTTATCAAAATATATAAAAAAGACAAGATGAATTGGAAACATCACGTATAATGCTTGGAAATCTCTTTTGCGTATTCACATTCTTATAATATCCATCATGAAGTTTTTATTCATGTTTAAATATGTAAAAACCTGTTTATTCTCTTAGTTGAGGGACATAATTTGCACTAATGCTTATATAATTGAGGCATAGAGTTCTAACATAGTAAGCATAGAAATTCATATGAACCAAGAGAACTATCTGAATTCTTGATAGTAAATAATATTACTGTCAGTGGCAAAAAACACAATTACTTTTGCACCAATAGTTTGCAGAAACATTTATGACACAAATAAGAGAGAATTGCAAAGATAGTACTGCCAAACTATTTTTTACATCTATTCATGTATTTATTTGACATAGAAAATAAAAATCTGATATCAATATATAAATTTTAACATATTTTTTAAAGTATACGTGCAGTATATACACAATGTAGTATATGTCTATTCCTATACAACGAATGTTCTGTATTTAATAAAGTTATATTGTTGAATAAGATTAGTAGAACTTTTCAAAACATAGTAAGTAAAATATTCATATAAAAGTCTATTTGAGGTATAATATGTTGGCTCATGCCTGTAATCCCAACACTTGGGGATGCTGAGGCAGGAGAATCTCTTGAGGCCGGAAGTTTGAGATCAGACTTGGCAACATAACAAAATCCCATCTTGACAAAAATACACAAGGGAGCTGGGCATGGTGGTGGGCGCCTGTGGTCTCAGCAGCTTGGGAAGCTGAGGCGAGAATATCACTTTAACCCAGGAGTTCAAGGTATAGTGAGCAATGATTCTGCCACTGCACCCTAGACTGGGTGACAGAGCGAGGTCTTGTCTCAAAAAGACAAAAGTGCGTCTGAAATATGTTTCAAATTTTATAAAAAATATTTACTCATGATTAATAATGATAATTAAATAACTAATATTTGTTAAAATAATTTAAATCAGCCACTTAGCTAAGTGATTATGCTATTTCATTTAAAAAGAATAAAATGCAAAATAAAATTAAATGAAAAAACACATTTAATATTTAGTGTTTTATACAGAAAAAATTACTTAAATCCTATTATGAATGAGTCATAGCATTTAATTCTTAAAATTTCTTTATAATGTCTATTTTTCAAAACTGCACCAATAAATTATTCTTAATTCTACAATAAAAAGAATAAATACCATGAACACTTAGTTTTTCTAAAGAAGTTATTTAAAATTATCAAAACATTAACATTAAAGACTATGTTTTAAAAAAGTGAAATTAGCAAAATCCATAAATTAAGAGTAAAATAGAACTCACAGTAATCAGTAGTCATATTAACAAAAAGAAATCTTTAATTCTAGATTATTCACAAACAAGGTAAATTTTGACTTCCTAGTAACAAAATATTTCTTCTTTCAGGAAAATGCACTTAATATATAGAACTGTAAAATATGTTTTCTTTGTACTGTCTTTCATCTGCGTAATCATGGAGCCATTTGCCATATGTATACGCTATGTAGGATAATTAAGTCAGTCATTAGAAAACAGTTAAGTTTTATAGCATTACAGTCACATATGGATTTAAAATCATTTTAACTTCTTTAGTAGATACTGTGAAGTACGAAAACTAAGAGTCCAAATATTAGAAAAGATTCGGACTCAGTCTTTTCCTGGGTCTGGAAAGGATTATGAATGTCAGCATCCTTTTCCCCGGGGACCCTTGGAAATGTGCCAGGCAAGAACATGCTTTTACACAGAATATTTATTTAATTTTGTTCACCTTCATAAATGCAGCCACTATATATTTGTTTATTTTTTAACAGAAGAAAATAGTGCTATAGAGGGGAAGTCCAAAGGAAAGTCTAATTCCAAACTGATAATCATAATCTTTTGTTTTTTCTTTTTTTCTTTATTTTTTTTTTTGGAGACAGAGTCTTGCTCTGTTGCTCAGGCTGGAGAGCAGTGGCATGATCTCTGCTCACTGCAACCTCCATATCCCAGGTTTGAGAGATTTTCCTGCCTCTGCCTCCTGAGTAGCTAGGATTACAGACGTGTGTCATCACACCCGGATAAGTTTTTTGTATTTTTAGTAGTGATGGGGTTTTGCCATGTTGGCCAGGCTAGTCTGGAACTTGGCCTCAAGAGGTCTGCCGGTCTCACCTTCCCAAAGTGCTGGGATTACAAGTGTGAGCCACTGCACCCAGTCAGATAATCATAATCTTATTACTACCTAGGTCCTTTTCTCTTCATAAGGTAGTTTAGAAAACACCTATCCCTACTATAATTTGACAGAAAGAGTAGACAAGGAATGTGTGTGCCATGTAGACTCTGTACTTATATTAATACTACCATTTCAAATAGTTTTCAATGTATATCTTCATCTTCCTAAGTAGTTTTAGGTACATACACATTTTTTCACCTTGTCATGTTTGAAATGTTTGGCCTCGAGACACAGTAACCCTCATTACAGATAAGTACTGGACACTTGCTGTGATACCCATTTCCCTTAAGCCAACTGCAGTTTATGTGAGAGCAAATTTCTAGAAAAGGAGAAAACAACTAATGCTAATGCAGATGCAGAAGAGCTACATCTAGGAGAAGAATTAGGGCTATGCTTTAAGGCAAACCTGTCAGGCATGAAGAGCAAAGCAGTTGAAGCTCCTAGATTCTCTGGGAGTCCAGAGTAGGTACGGAATGGCAAAAACAGCAAGTGAGGCAAATGGAGAATATCGTCACCCAAGATACCTCTTTTTATCTAGAGAAACTTAGGAACAAGTGTACTTAGCCGTATTGGCTGTATTAACTAAATGTTAATACAGTTAATTAGCTGTTAACTAAATGTTTTACCGTAACCTTCAGGTATACATATGTCTTCTAAATTTAGCAGGTTCAAAGCAATTTGCAAAGTAAGGTTATCTGAAAATATTTCATAAAAGTAATTCCCTGTAAAAATGTGCTGTAAAATGAGTTTAGTGTTATACTTACGTATTCACATTTGTATTTTTGTTAAATTGAATTAAAACCATTTCTTGACTGAAAACGCTTCATAGTTGTAAATGAAGGAGTATAGAAACATGTTTTAGTTCTTTTGAGAATTTGTTCTTTTTTAAATTCTAACAAAGACACACAATTGCCTATTAAAAATAACTTTTAATTCAAAAAGAAGGAGAAGAAATGCTCTAATTAGCTGGTAGAGAGTGTATTTAGTTTCAGGTTGCTTAGAAGGTTCATAAGAGACTGCAAAAAACATTTCATTACTATCCAATGTGAGACAACTCAAGTCACTATTTCCAGTAAAATTATACATGTTTCATATACCTATATGTATGTGTATGTGAAGACAAAGATGTATATACACACAAACACATTGCTAAAATATGTATGAGTGTTTATATGTTGTATATATAATCATATTTTATATGAAATAATCACTATGTTAAAATTTGAAAGCAAGTTGATAGAGTTATTAAAATTATGAAAATAAAAATGTAAAATAAGAAAAGACTTTGTAATGTTTGTCTTATTGTTTAAATAGGGCAAAAAGCGATAAGCCAATTTAGTGAATAAACATTAAAAAAATTAAAGCTGCATCTACACAGCTTATATATTTACATTTTTTTACATATATGTATGCACAGAGTTTCACAAAGGATGGTGACTTCAGCAGAAGTTTTATCAGAAAATGAAATGTCATAAAAGAAAGATAAAAAGATACCCATTTCCCAAAATAAAAAATGAAAATATGTCCTTTATGTTTTCAACATAAAAAATAAGCCTCAGTTTCTCATATCAAAACCTATAAATGCTGTAGTACATTGAAGCTGCTTGGGAATCTGTAAAAAAATAAAATAAAATAAAATAGATTATAGCTATTTTTAATGAAATGAGTTGCCAGACAGTCATGACACTTGATGGTGCTTACGAGGAAGAGATTTTCTTTACTATTTAAGAATAAAAAAAGGAAGGCAGGCAGGCTTAGTGGCTTTGTAGGGTTGATAGTTTGTTTCAAATCTGCTCCACAAAATGTTGGCTTCGAAGATGATTTTTTTTTTTTTAAATCAGTCTCAGACTGAGATTTCAGAATTCTTATTTTTAGTACTATTTTTGCACAATCAAATAATTGCATAATAAAATTTGTAAAGAAATAAAGAAAAATTCCGTTTGAAAACCAAAGTCTTAATAAAACCATACAAAACAAATATGATATCTTTGTTTAACACATTATCTAGTATTAGCAGTATAAAGAATAAATGAAGTCAAATATTCAAAACTTTCTCTCGATCTACTGGATTTTAAATTTAAAACAGATATTTGCAATGCACAATGGTAGGATCTCGGAGTTATAAGAAACCTATCTTTGTCAGAGTTCTTTTTATACTCTTTGTGAATTTCCTTAAAGACAAAAAGCTTTAGCATTTTCCAAGAGCTTTAAGGAAAATAAAGTACCAGAATAAAGCAATTAACTGTGGACAACAAGACTTAAAATGATCATGGCTAAAAACACAATTGACAAGGAAATATGACTGTTTATGTGGCATACAACTATTTAACATAATTAGCCATAATTATGACTTATAACCTATATCAAGACATATTAGAATTTTAGGAATTTCATATAATTCTGGAACACATATTAATAATATTCATGCAATTATACTACAAATAAAGTTTAAACATCATTTCTTATTTGATAATACTTCCTATATAATTTATCATATCAAATAAGCCTGTTCATTATTTCTTTTTCAGATATTTCAAGGACTTGGGACATCCCAAAGTTAGTTTCAGATTAAAAAGTCTAAATATAGAATTTGAAATTTGATTTTAAGAAGTCTCTCAAATATGTCAAGAGTTTAAAACACTTGTGTTAGCAGCAGCAAATCCACACGGGTCTGCAGCAACTCAATTCTTGGCTCCTCAAAGGAAATAATTTGCCCAAGGAGCATAAGGCAGAGTGAGAGATCAAGGCAAGTTTCTGAGCAGGAGTGAAAGTTTATTAAAAAGTATTAGGGCAGGAATGAAGGGAAGTAAAGTATACTTGGAAAAGGGCCAAGCGGGCAACTTGAGAGTTCCAAGTGTGTTATTTGACTTTTTACTTGTGTTTTTATGTATTGCCATGATACTGGGATTTCCTAGTTTCTTCTTCCCTGATTCTTCCCTTGGAGTGGGCTTTTTGAATGTGCTGTGATCTGCCTGCACTTGGGAGGGCCACATGCACAGTGTGTTTATGTAAGTTGCAGATACGCTCAAATGCATGCTCATTTGAGGTGATTTTCCCTTACCAGTCAAGTGTTCCTAGAGGAAGGTGATAAAGGAAAACTTCAGCCTAATTAAATTTAAAGGAGTTTAATTGAAAAAAGAACGATTCACCAATCAGGATATCTTCCGAGCCAGAGTAGGCTCAGAGACTGCAGCACTGCCATGTGGTAGAAGAAAATATATGGGCAGAAAAAGGAAAGTGACATATAAAAAACAGAAGTGAGGTACAGAAATATCTAGACTGGTTACAGCTCGGTGTTTGCCTTATTTGAACACAGTTCAAACAGTTGACTGCATACAATTGGCCTAAACTTGGTGATTGGCACATATGTAGGCACAGTCTGTTTACGCTTCCACTTGTTATAGTTCACAACGTGCACAAAAACATTTAGGTCAAACTTAAAATATGTAAGGAGACAGCTTTGGACTGAGCTTAATTTAACAATGGTCATATACCAGTTAAACTCCACCATTTTGCCTCTTAGTGCTCGTGCTTCAGCCTGCTTACCCAACTCCTGAGATCTTATCAAGAAGCAGCTGATCGGCCGGGTGCTGTGGCTCAAGCCTGTAATCCCAGCACTTTGGGAGGCTGAGATGGGCAGATCACGAGGTCAGGAGATTGAGACCATCCTGGCTAACATGGTGAAACCCCGTCTCTACTAAAAAATACAAAAAACTAGCCGGGAGAGGTGGCGGGGGCCTGTAGTCCCAGCTACTCGGGAGGCTGAGGCAGGAGAATGGCATAAACCCGGGAGGCAGAGCTTGCAGTGAGCTGAGATCCAGCCACTGCACTCCAGCCTGGGCAACAATGTCAGCCTCCAGCTCAAAACAAAAAAAAAAAAAAAAGAGAAGAAGCAGCTGATCACCAGCTTCACGTGTTTTCTATCGGAAGACTGCTGTACCCTGTACTGTAACCAATTATTATTTTACAGCAACAGTTTAACACCCTCCTGACCATCACCCGGTGATCACCTGTCATTCCTGATGGAGGGACATTTGTTGTTGTCTCATGTCTACCTAGCTTGAACACTTGGTCAAAATGGGATCACAGGTCACTGCAAAATAATAGTCATTCATCTAGCAGAAGTGAGAATTAAAATATTTTAAAAAGCAAAAACCTTTCTGTTTAATATGGTCTGGCTGTGTCCCCACCCACATCTCATCTTGAATTGTAACTTCCGTAATTCCCATATGTCCTGGGAGGGACCTGGAGAGAGGCAATTAAGTCATGGAGGCAGGTCTTTCTTGTACTGTTCATGTGAGAGTGAATACATCTCACAAAACCTGATGTCTTCAAAAAGAGAAGTTCCCCAGCACAAGCTCTCTCTCTCTGCCTTCTGCCGTTCATGTAAGTTAAGATATGACTTTCTCCTTCTTGCCTTCTGCCATGATTGTGAGGCTTCCTCAGCCATGTGGAACTGCAAGTCCATTAAACCTCTTTTTCCCCAGTCTAGGGTATGTCTTTATCAGCAGCATGAAAACAGACTAGCACAATAAATTAGTACAAGTAGAGTGGGGCACTGCTAAAAAGATACCCATGGAAGCGACTTTGGAACTCGGTAACCAGCAGTGTTTGGAACAGTTTGGAGGGCTCAGAAGAAGAGAGGAAAATGTGGGAATGTTTGCAACACCCTAGAGACTTTTTTAATGACTTTGACCAAAGTTCTGATAATGATATGGACAATGAAATCCAGGCTGAGGTGGCCTTAGATGAAGATGTGGAAATTGCTGGGAACTGCAGCAAAGGTGATTCTTGCTATGTTGTAGCAAACAGATTGACAGCATTTTTCCACTGCCCTAGATATTTGTGGAAATTTGAACTTAAGAGAGTGATTTAGGGTATCTGACAGAAGAAATTTCTAAGCAGCGAAGCGTTCAAGAGATGACTTGGGTGCTGTTAAAGGCATTCAGTTTTAAAAGGAAAATAGAGCATAAAAGTTTGAGAAATTTGCAGCCTGACAATGTGATAGAGAAGAAAATCCCATTTTCCGAGGAGAGATTCAAGCTGGCTGCAGAAATTTGCATAAGTAATGAGAAGGTGAATGCTAATCCCCAAGACTATGGGGAAAATGTCTCCAGGGCAGCTCAGAGACCTTTGCAGCAGACCCTCCCATTACAGGCCTGGAGGTTTAGGAGAAAAAAATGGTTTTGTGGTCCAGGCCCAGGGTCCCTCTACTCTGTTCAGCCTAGGGACTTGGTGCCTTGTGTCCCAGCCTCTCCAGCCATGACTAAAAGGGGCCAAGATAAAGCTCAGGCTGTGGCTTCAGAGGGTGAAAGCCCCAAGCCTTGGCAGCTTCCATGTGGTCTTGAGCCTGTGGGTGCACAGAGTCAAGAATTCAGGTTTGGGAACCTCCATCTCGATTTCAGAAGATGTATGGAAATGGCTGGATGCCAGACAGAAACTTTCTATAGGGACAGGGCCCTCCTAGAGAACCTCTGCTAGGGCAGTGCAGAAGGGAAGTGTGGGATTGGAACACCCACACAGAGTTCCTTGCTGGGGAAATGCCTAGTGGAGCTGTAAGAAGAGGGCCACTGTCCTCCAGACCCCAGAATGGTAAATCCACCAATGGTTTGCAATGTACACATGGAAGAGACACAAACTCACAGACTCTCAATTCCAGCCAGTGAAAGTAGCCAGGGGTGGAGCTTCCCAAGGCCATGGGAGCCTGCCTCTTGCATTAGCATGATGTAGACGTGGAGTCAAAGGAGATTATTCTGGAGCTTTAGGATTTGACTGCCCTGCTGGATTTTGAAGTTGCATGGGGCCTGTAGCCCCTTTGTTTTGGCCAATTTCTCCCACTTGGAACAGCTGTATTTATCCAATACTTGTACCCCCTTGTATCTAGGAAACAATTAGCTTGCTTTTGATTCTACAGGCTCAAAGGTGGAAGGGACTTGACTTGTCTCAGGTGAGACTTTGGTCTGTGGACTTTCGAGTTAATGATGAGATGAATTAAGATTTGGGGGACTGCTGGGAAGGCATGATTGGTTTTGAAATGTGAGGACATGAGATTTTGGAGGGGCTGGGGTGGAATTATATGGTTTACTGTGTCCCCACCCAAATCTCATCTTGATTTGCAACTCCCACAGTCCCCATGTGTCTTGGGAGGGAGCCAGTGGGAGATAATTGAATCATGGGGTGGGTCATTTTGTTCTGTTCTCATGATAGTGATTAATTATCATGAGATCTAATGGATTTAAAAAGAGGAGTTCCCCTGCACAAGCTCTCTCTCCTTGCCTGCTGGCATTCACGCAATAAGTGACTTGCTCCTCTCTCCTTTCCACCATGTTTGTGAGGCTTGCCTAGCCATGTGGAGCTATAAGTCCATTAAACTTCTTTTTCTCCCCAGTCTTGAGTATGTCTTTATCAGCAGCATGAAAGTGGACTAATACATTCTTTGATACAGAGGAGAGTCAGTTTTCAAATAATTAAAAGATCTTAAAAAGACAGCATAAGGCACACTATTTTTTCTCTCTCTCCTCTCTCTTTTTTAGTTTACTCAAAAAATGAACAATAATTTCTTATTCTTTATTATCAGTATTACACAGAGATCTTATGCAAAAGAGAGAAACAAATATTACTTTTGTGTCAGTATACTATCAATTCTAAAGTTAATTTTGATAAAATCTAATAATTCCAACCTCAGTCAGATTTGGACACATAAGATATACATAGATTTTTTTATAACCTCTAATAATTTTTTATTCTCATTTTACTCCAACTCTTGAATAATCATTTAGTTTAATCTGTATCATTTTTTTCTTCATTTATTTTGAAACATCCTTTAAATTATTTTTATCTAGACAAAACTATGTATTTTTTCAACACAACATGTTCTTGTACCTTATAACACCATACTTTTCTCGTACACACTATAAAAATTGTCTCTTTTATATCTAATAGTTTTAACTACATATATTAATTATAATTTTTATTTCTAGTAATCCTAATTTCTAGTCAAAAACCTAGGGAGTAAGCAATTTTCAATGCTATGTACCAAAACATTATATGAATTCATATGTAATAATTTCTAGAAACACAGGCTTTTTTAACAGAACAATTTATGGATATGGAACAGGATATATTTACTAACAAACCCAAGTATGTTTTGTTTCTGTGAAATAAAAAGCCAAAATTATATCAGCTTAAATTTATATTTAATAATTAATGTTTTAGCATTATATCTTATTTGGTTATTATCTAGATTTTTTTAATGAATATCCATTATTGAATTTGACTTAGACATAGTGACCAAAGTGATTTGGACTAAAGTTACATAAACTTAAAAAGCATTTGGGCTTATTTGTTTGATTCATAAGTGCTCATTATTTTAATTTAATTTAGTACCATGAAGACAATATAAAAAATCAACATGTACAAATGTGTACATAAAAGGACAACTGATATAAATAAACAATTAATAGCTTTGATTTTAAAATTTTAGCCATGAAACAAATAAAATTCACTAGCTTAAAAGGACAATTAAATTCAAATTATGTCTCTGTAAATGAAACAAGTAAGAGTTTATCTGTCTTACATGGCTAAAACCATTTGTCAAGTTCAATTTATATCTTAAAAGCACAGAGAAATAATGCAACTTTTTTTTTTCCTTAATAGAGAGTTAAGGGTGTGTCACTTAGATGAGACATAGAGGAAGCTTAAAAATGGATGACAAGGTAACATAAAATCATAGTAATTTATTGCAGGATTATACACATGAGCCTCGGAAAAACAATTTCAGAAGCCCTTTCAAAATAACTGACTAAATGTCAAAAGGTTATATTTTGGAGACCAATTTTGTTATATAATTTGCTTTTGAATTTAGTTTCTATTATACTTATTAACTGGATTACTGAGCGAAGGGTGAACTCACAAATGAATTGAGCATTTGCAGGTCACAAAGCCTAGCATTTATACATATAAAAGGCAGACACAGCTGGAAAGTGGAGCACCTAGAACTTGAGAAATAAAGAATCACATTCGTATACTAAATCCCAGGTCTCTCAGAACCAAGGTGAAAGCCCAAGATGGAAATGCTATGAGACTACTGAGCTGCACAACGCCCTCACAGTGCACCTCACTGTCGGGATATCCCCTTGGCTGGTGGGAGATCCAATACCAACCTGCCCACTCTGTTACCAGCCTGTCCCTCATGGGAGTTGAACCTTTTGGTGGTGAGTTCTCCCACAGCCTCCGAGTGTCCAAATTGTACCCAGTGTCAGCTCATGGTCTGAGCTCCAAGATTCCCCTGACCAACCTAGAAAACAACTGTTCTGTTACCAATTTGCCATTTACTGTCATTTTTTGTTTGACTAAGTCAGAAATCTTAGGCTTTTCTTATCCTGATGTACGAAGAAATAAGTAGCCCCCTGCAATGATAACTCTTCACTGAAATTTTTGTCACTTTTTAAATTGCAGCCAGTAACTCATTAGTTATCACATGCCCAAAAGTTAATTAAGTGTTCTCTCACAATATGAAGTTACTCTTGGTACCCCAAATGTCAAAGAGATCAGGGTACTCAATGCAAAAAGAAAGCAGAGTTTCAGACTTAAGAGGAACTTGTCCACAACCCTTGGTATTCCATGAGGAAGACAGATGATCCCAAAAAAGGGGGATTAGTTGTGCCTTTTCAATGTTCTTCAAGGAGTCCCATAGCCACTAAAAGTCTCCTTCAGACCTGTTTATATGACAGCTAGAACTCTTATGTTTCCTCTTACATTGAAAGGGTACATATAAAGGGAACTGGATAAAGGATCAATGGTGGTAAATGAAGGAGGAGAAAGAATGAGTTTCAGAGGATCTAGTTTCGGGAGATGTTAAGTTTTCTTAAAAAGGCCAATCAAGATCTTGAGGAAAAGAGATTCTATAGACTGAGAAGTTTCTATAGAAAAAAGCAAAATCCAACAGAGAAAAATAGAGACATCTTAAATATACATGTACACATATATAGCTTGAACATGAGTTACAAATTAAGCCAACTTTTGATTATAGTGTTCTTTGAATAAATTATTTTTGCTTTAGCCAAGGGAACAGTGATGGCAGGAGCACCACTCTACCAGCTGCTGCCTTGGAGGAGCCCACTGTGCTTGCTCCCAGATCCCAGCAGCAGCAGGAAGCATATCTGTCCATCCCAGTAGAGAAAGCAAGATAAATGAAAAAAAAAAAAAAAGGAAAAGAAAAAAATTTCTAGCATGCTCTAAATATAAACCTAAATTTTAACCAAAGGCATATCTTTAAATGCATGAAAACCAAAACAAAAAAGCATGCATAAGAACAAAACCAAGAAGCCATTGATTACTTTAACGAAAGCCTCAAAAAACAAAGCAAAAAGCTGCAACCCTTTCAAGATCCAGAAAACTCCCAATGACAGCTTAAAGAAAGGAAAGTTTCATGAGATGCAAATGGAGTGGAACCCACATCTCTGTATGGCTGTATTCTGTATGGTCCTCACCTCTCAACTAGCCATCTCCACACAAAAGCCCAACAATAACCTGTGTTGGCCCCAAATCCTAGACACTAGATCATAGGCTGAAGTGCTTTTTTTGGTAAATCCCATAGCAGGCAGTTTGAGTGCTCAAAGGATTTGGATTTCATTTTAAATAATGCTTTTAACTTCTTGCTGAGGGAGTTTCTAATTTTATGTTACTTTCATGTCCTTTATAGGTATCAATTAGATAGCTGTTTAAGACAAGGGCACTCTAAACACTTTTTTTTTCTTTTTAACATAACCAATTTATGTATTTTAAAAGCAATTCCAGCCAATAAGCCTTTTTTTTTTTTAAATTTTTTTCAATGGAAAGTCCCAGAGGTAACTTTCTAGGTTTAGAATACATGGACATTTTAAAAATGAGTGCAGAAGATGCATCCACCATGATAAAAGCACAGCAGAATCACTAAGCCTAAGACCTAGTCCTTACAAATGCTTTCATCCATTCATTTGAATTTAGAAAGGAAAAAAAAAATGAACAATGATTCTTACCATCTGTTCTTCCAGATTTACAGACAGACACCTAGGAACTCTGGTAATTAAAAAAAAAAAAAAAAAAAACCTAAATAGGGTTTCCTTGACTGTGGCTTCCTAAAGATCAGAGAGATTTTGAGTTTTCCTGCTCACAACACAAAATTTGTAGAGGCCAAGGGAAAGCTTTACTCTAAAGGTTCCCTGAAAATAAGCTGATAATAAACAAACTAATACCAGTAAAGACATACAGATTTATTCAATACACATAGCACAGGGCAATCACAGAAGAATGGTTAGCTAATAATCCAGTGAAGTTAGATCCCTATATACCCTTTCTTTACAGGGGAAGGGGAGATGAGGGCTGGAGGAGTCAATGATTTTCAGTAGAAATGAATGAACCCAAAGAATAATGACTTGGAATAAATTTTATCTGAGCTCTGGAAGAGGTGATGAAAAGATAAAGGGCAGACATTTACTGTGAATAACGATGGTGTTATTATGCAGATAAAGTCCCCCAGGTAATCTCTTGGGGCTGCCCTCAGAAGAATGAATAAAATGTCTATCCGGGTATACTGAGAACTCCCAGTCTCTTCTATTTTTCAGTGGCTAATCTTTCCTGATTATTTGATGAAACTCATAAAAAAGAGGTCTTAAGACAATTGCATTTCTTTTGGAAAGAAGTTTTCTTAGATAAGGAAATTCCAGAGAAAATCCCTACTGGTGTTTTGGGTAACACTATCAGGGAGACAGGGAAATCTGGATAGATCAGAGAGAGACCTTGAGGCTGCATCTTTAGTACAATATGTCAAAGCATCCTATTTTAGGGTATTGTTTCCTGAATCCTAACAATAAGAAAGATTTTGGTGAGTGTTAGAACCTGGTGACAGTGGTTCCCGCTTTAGCAAATAGATACAAAAGCAAAAATAAATGTAAGCTGATGTCCCTGATAAAGTTTTCATAAAGCATAATATGGAAATTTTTTAATGATTCAGAAGATAACATCAAATTGTCTAAAGTTTTCTTAAACTTTCTCTTTGTAATCCCCCCAAAAATTACTATTCTAGATCATGTGAGGGAAATATTGAAAGACATTTATATAAACCAGAACAGCAGAGCTACAATTTATTGACTGTTGTAAAAAGAAATAAATGTATTAGCAAATTTTTAGATGACTGATTTCAAAATAATCCTGAGTTTTCAGATAATAAGAAATGACTGACTAATGTAATTACTAAAATATTTTATTAATTAAAAATATAGCCAATAGTAGCTTTTATTTACTCTAAAGTGTACAACCTTGATAAGAAAAAGACATCACATTAAAATTATTGAGGAAAAAAAGATAAAATAAATTTTCATCATCAAACTTTAATCCAAATCAAACTAATAATCTTTGTACTGCTTTATCCAGGTATTTAAAATCTATTTGCAACTTCCAAAAAGTAGACCTCAGGAAATAGAACCTAAGAACCATGACCCAGTTCTCTGACATCTTTCTTTGTAAAATTCTCAGACATTAAGAAAGAAAGAGGGTCTTTAGAATGGTAGCACTTTCTCTTGATGTTATAGCGCTTGCCTTGCACCTCCTTGCATAGTACACACCTTTAAAAAGTAGTTAAATATTTAATAATTTGATTGTAGCAGCAAATTATTTGGTTAATTTGACATATATGTTGCTTTCTTCTCATCACTTTCTCTACCAGTGATCCACTCTATGTGTCTTTCTACACATCAAAAAACAAACTTTATTAATCCAGGCATTAAATACAGGCATCATTTCATTCTACACCACCAAATAAAGAATTACCTGTTCTGATGTGCATCTGTTATTGTGAACCTTTTTATTAAGCTCCAGAAATAAGTAAATACTCAAAATATTGCCTTAGCATCATAAAAACATGAAACAAAACAAAAAACAAGAAAAAATAAATAGACTTCACGTTTTAGCTCAGAAGTGAAGACAGATGGAAGAAAATAATTCTCATTTATACAGGGAAAAGAAAGTAAAAGGGTACAAACTAATAACTGCTTATAGTCTAGGCATGGCGGCTCATGCCTGTAAGCCCAGCACTTTGGGAGGCTGGCCAGGAGGATTGATTGAGGCCAGAAGTTCAAGACAAGCCTAGCCAACATAGTGAGACCCTGTCTCTACAAAAATACAAAATAAAAAAATCATCCTGGCATGGTGGCACCCACCTGTAGTCTTAGATACTTGGGAGGCTAAGGTGGGAGGATCCCCTAAAGCCTGGAGGTGGAAGCTGCAGTGAGCTATGAGTACAGAGCAAGATACTGTCTCTAAGAATATAAAAATAATAATTCCTAAATTTATTAGAAAATTCAAGTTCAAAGAAAAGCATAATACTGAAATACGGAGACACAGAATCTTAGCATTTACTTAACTAAAGTCAAGTCACCAGACAAGATACAATCTGATAGAACATTAGACCATGTCACAGATTGAAAGTTTTTTCCACCCTAAATTCAAATGTTGAAATATAATTCTCAATGTGATGGTATTTGGAGGTGGGTCTTTGAGAGGTTAGGTCATGAGAATGTAGTCCTCATGAATGACATTAGTGCTCTTTGTGTCGCATGAGTCCATGTGAAGAGACCACAAAACAGGCTTTGTGTGAGCAACGGGCTGTTTATTTCACATGGGTGCAGGCAGGCTGAGTCCGAAAAGAGAGTCAGTGAAGGGAGATAGGGGTGGGACCATTTTATAGGATTTGGGTAGGTAGTGGAACATTACAGTCAAAGGGGGTTGTTCTCTTGCAGGCAGAGGCGGGGGTAACAAGGTGCTTGTGGGGGAGGTTCTGAGCCAGGAGAACAGATTTCACAAGGTTAATTGTTCAGTTAAGGTGGGGCAGGAACAAATCACAATGGTAGAATGTCATCAGTTAAGGCAGGAACTGGCCATTTCCATTCTTTTGTGATTCTTCACTTCCATCAGGCCATCTGGATGTATACGTGCAAGTCACAGGGGATATGATGGCTTAGCTTGGACTCAGAGGCCTGACATTCCTGTCTTCGCATATTAATAAGAAAAATAACATAAAATAGTGTTGAAGTGTTGGGGCAGTGAAAATTTTGGGGAGGTGGTATGGAGAGATAATGGGCAATGTTTCTCAGGGCTGCTTTGAACGGGATTAGGAGAACTTACATTGAAGGAAGATTTTGTGGTAAGGGGTGATATTGTGGGGTTGTTAGAAGAAACACTTGTTGTAACAGTGATTGGTGATGGCCTGGATGTGATTTTGTATGAATTGAAAAACTAAACAGAAGACAAAAGGTCTGAATAAGAGAAAGAGAAAAACAGGTATTAAATGACTAAGAATTGGGAGGACCCAGGACATCCAATTAGAGAGTGCCCAAGGAGGTTAAGTATAGCCCTGCCAGCGAAGATTATTTATTTATTTTAAGTGGGAGTTAAGAGTGGCAGTTTGGGGACAGCACCAGGAGATATCAGCAGTGATGGCTTGGAGAAACAGTGTAAACCGGCAGTGTAAACAAGAGCAGGGCATTTATGAGTAGTTGAGAATGGTGAATAGGAGTATGACTAGACAGAAGATAGTAGGGATGACTAGCTTTTAGGGGTCAGTCCAAGTTGGTCTGGTGTCTGGAATAAGACTGGGGCCTAATAAAAAGGAGAGTCCATACAGGAGCTCAAATGGGCTGTACCCTGTAGCATTCTGAGGACAGGCCTGAATTCTGAGAAGGGCAAGGGGTAAACGTATTGTCCAGTACTTTTTAAGTTGGTGGCTGAGCTTGGTGAGGTGTGTTTTTAAAAGACCATTAGTCCATTCTACCTTTTCTGAAGATTGAGGACGGTAAGGGGTATAAAGGTTCCACTGAATATCAAGAGCTTGAGAAACTGCTTGGTGATTTGACTAGTAAAGGCCAGTCCCTTATCAAATTGTATAAAGGTGGGAAGGACAAGCCAAGGAATTATACCTGACAGAAGGGAAGAAATGGCTGTGGTGGCATTCTCAGACCCTGTGAGAGAGGCCTCTACCCGCCCAGTGAAAGTGTCTACCCAGGACAAGAGGTATTTTAGTTTCCTGACTCAGGGCATGTGAGTAAAGTCAATTTGTCAGTCCTGGGCAGGGGCAAATCCCCAAGTGTGATGTGTAGGGAAGCGAGGGGGCCTGGTCAATCCCTGAGGGGTAGTAGAATCACAGATGGAACACTGAGAAGTGATTTCCTTGAGGATAGATTTCCACAATGGAAAGGAAATGAGAGATTCTAAGAGGTGGGCTAGAGGCTTGTAACCTACCTGGAAGAGGTTATGAAATGACAACAGAATAGAAGGGGCCTGTGAGACTGGAAGGAGGTATCTTCCTTGGTCTAAGAACAATTAGCCTTGTGTGGGAAGAGATTGATAGGTGGAAGTTTCAGTGGGGGAGTAGATGGGAGTGACTGATGAGAAGGAGGAAACCTGGCCAGGAGGGACAGACGTTGGAAAGCTAGCTGCTTCTTTGACTACCTTATCAGCACAAGCGTTGTTCTGAGCCTTTTGATGGCTCTTGCAGCAAATGACTCCAGCTTCCTTTGGAAGTAAACCGGCCTTGAGCAGAGTTTTTATTAAAGAAGTATTAATGATGAAGGACCCTTGCATAGTGAAGAAACCTCTTTCTGCCCATATAACAGCATGGTGGTACAGGATGTGGAACACATATTTAGAGTCAGTATAAATATTGACACGTAGTCCCTTTGCAAGAGTGAGGGCTCGAGTTAAGGCAATGAGTTTGGCTTGCTGAAAGGTAGTGGAGGGGGCAGAAAGTATATGCATCAGGTGTGAGGAAGAAAATAGATTTTGGAATTTATGAGAACTGTAGAGAGTGAGTTGAGCACAGTTGATGATTTTGAGGGCCTTTAAAAGTATTAAAGCAGTGGCAGCCAATGCATGCAGACATGAGGGCTAGGCTAAAACAGTAAGGTCAAGTTGTTTGGATAGAAAGGCTACAGGGTGCAGTGGCACCTCTTGTGTGAGAACTCTGACTGCACAGCCCTGCACTTCATCTGTATGTAACGAAAAGGGAGTGATGAGTTAGGGAGAGCTAGTGTGGGAGCTGTTTTTTAAGGAATGGAAAGGGGAGTGGGGAAAGGACTTGGGATCTATGGGGTCAGTTGGGTTTATCTAGAACAGAATAATGGGTTGTGGAGGGAGGTATTGAGGATAGGAGAGTATATGGGTTTGGCACCATGGGGTGGATAGGCAAAACAATTTGGTTAATAAGGCGCAGATCCTGAACTAACCTGTAAGGCTTGTCTAGTTTTTGGATAGGTAAAATGGGGGAATTGTAAGGAGAGTTTATA
Source organism: Piliocolobus tephrosceles (assembly GCF_002776525.5). Classification (NCBI taxonomy): domain Eukaryota; kingdom Metazoa; phylum Chordata; class Mammalia; order Primates; family Cercopithecidae; genus Piliocolobus; species Piliocolobus tephrosceles. The sequence continues at coordinate 20,065,881 of NC_045435.1, read as the reverse complement.
GGCTTTAAAAGGCCATGCTGTAACAGACGAGTGATAACAGGCTTTAATCCTTTTAACATGTGCTGTGGGATGGGATATTGGCATTGAGTGGGGTGAGGGTGATTAGGTTTTAATGTGATAGTAATGGGCATGTGATAGGTTGCCAGGGAGAGAGTAGAGGTAATGCCTGTGGATTAAGGTGGGAGATATAAGGGGAGGATGCAAAGGAGGCTTTGAACTGGGGAAAAGGGTGGCAATGAGGTGTGTCTGTAGCCTAGGAATAGTCAAGGAAGCAGATAATTTAGTTAAAATGTCTCGACCTAATAAGGGAACTGGGCAAGTGGAGATAACTAAAAAGGAATGCAGAAAAGAATATTGACCAAGTTGGCACAAGATTTGGGGAGTTTTAAGAGTTTTAGAAGAATGGCTGTCAATACTCACAACAGTTATGGGGGCAAGGGAAACAGGCCATTGAAAAGAAAGTAATGTGGAATGGGTAGCCTCCATATTAATTAAGAAGGGGACTGACTTACGCTCCACTGTAAGAGATACCCAAAGCATCTGTGATGGTCCAGGAGGCTTCCGAGGTGATCAGGCAGTGTCAGTCTTCAGCTGCTAAGCCAAGAAGATCTGGGAAGGAGTCAGTCAGAGTCTTGGGCCAGGGGGACAGTCTGATTTTGAGTGGGGTCCCACACAGATGGCACATGGCTTAGGAGGAATCCTGGGCTGTGGGCATTCCTTGGCCCAGTGGCCAGATTCCTGGCACTTGAAGCAAGATCCTGGTGGAGGAGGTCCTGAAAGAATGCCTGACCACTGTGGCTTAGGCATTTTGAAGTTCTTCTGTGCTGGGGATGTGGCTAGGTTTCTCTCACAGCAGAGGAAGTAATTGAAGCTCTTCTTTATTATTGTACAACTTGAAGGCAAGGTTAAGTCCTATTGTGGAGTTTGAGGGCCAGAATTTAATTTTTGGAACTTTATTTAATATTGGGAGCAGACTGGGTAATAAAATGCATATTGAGAATGAGACAACCATTCTGGTTCTACAGGGTCTAGGGCTGTAAGAGTATAAGGGTTGTTGCCAAATGGGCCATGAACTGAGCTGGGTTTTTATATTTGATGAAAAAGAGCCTAAACACTAACAGATTTGGGAGAGGTCAGATAAAGGAAAAGGAGCATTAACCTTGACTATACCTTTAGCTCCAGCCATCTCTTTAAGAGGAAATTGTTGGGCAGGTGGGGGAGGGCTAGTCATGGAATGAAACTGTTAAGCTAGACTGGGTGTGGTGAGAGGAGGCAATAGAAAGATTATAGGGTGGAGGAGCAGAAGCTGAGGAAGAATTGGAGCCCGATTAAGCCTGGAGGGGAGTGACCAGGGGAGCAGTCTGGGAATGAGGAGAGAGGTCAGAAGGGTCGGTAGGAAAGGAAGATTGAAAAGACTCAGTGATGCTTGGTGTTGGGACTGAGGGGATAGGCAGGAGGGAAAGAAGGAGGATTTGGGATGAGTCATATTGGGAACAGAGACTAGGGAGGGACCAATATGTAAAAGAATTCCTGGACGTCAGGCACCTCAGACCTTTTGCCCATTTTATAACAAGAATTATCTAGATTCGTAGGATGGAAAAATTGAAAGTGCCATTTTCTGGCTATTTGGAACCACTGTCAAGTTTGTATTGGAGTCAAGTGGCATTGCAGAAGAAAATTAGAAATTCAGGTTTTAGGTCAGGTGTGAGTTGAAGAGGTTTTAAGTTCTTGAGGACACAGGCTAAGAGAAAAAAAGGAGGAACAGAGGGTGGAAGTTTGCCTATAGTGAAAGAGGCAAGCCCAGAGAAAAGAGAAGATAGAGACATGGAGAGAAGGGGTCGGGGGGTGCTTGTGCCCCAGGAAAGTGGTGCTTGCCACTAAGGGTGAAGGATCAAGGCAGGCATACCCGTGGAGATCAGACTCCTCTGAAACATGGGTGAATAATCAAGCAGGCATCCCTGTAGTGATTAAACACCAAGGGAAGACTGTTTTCCAAAGTTCGTGACCCACACCGGAGTTTCGGGTTCACGGATAAAACACGTCTCCTCTGTCTCTACCAGAAAAGGAAAGGAACTGAAATTAAGAGAAGGGAGAAATTGAAAGATAGCACCAAGAGTGAAAGGAGAAATACGTTGAGGGATAGTGAGATAAGTTGGAGAAGACAGTAAAAAGGGGCCGTTTACCCGATTTAAAATTAGTAAGATGTTTCCTATGTTCCTTGGGCTGGTTGGTCTGAGGACCAGAGGTCGTAGGTCAAACTTTCTCATGGAGCAAAGAGCAGGACAGGGGATTGATCTCCCAAGAGAGGTCCCCCGATCTGAGTCACAGCACCAAATGTCATGTTCGTCCATGTGAAGAGACCAACAAACAGATTTTGTGTGAGCAATAAAGCTTTTTAATCACCTGGGTGCAGACAGGTGAGTCTGAAAAGAGAGTCAGGGAAGGGAGATAGGGGTGGGGCCATTTTATAGGATTTGGGTAGGTAGTGGAACATTACAGTCAAAGGGGGTTGTTCTCTTGTGGGCAGAGGTGGGACTCACAAGGTGCTCAGTGGAGGAGAGGGGGGCTTCTGAGCCAGGAGAAGGAATTTCACAAGGTTAATCGCTCAGTTAAGGTGGGGCAGAAGCAAATCACAATGGTGGAAAGTCATCACTTAATACAGGAATTGGCCATTTTCACTTATTTTGTGATTCTTCACTTGCTTCAAGCCATCCGGATGTATACATGCAGGTCACAGGGGGTATTATATGATGGCTTAGCTTGGGCTCAGAGGCCTCTTATCAGAAGATTCCAGAGAGCTAGCTCACTCTCTCTCTCTCTGTCATGTGAGGACAGACAGCTGTCTGCAACCAGGAAGCAGACCCTCACCAAACACTGTCCACAAGCTTTTTGATCTTATACTTCCCAGCCTCCAGAACTGAGAAATGAAATTTTGTTTGTTTATAAGCCACCTAGTTCATGGTACTTTATTATGGTTGCCCCATCTGACAAAGATAGGACAGCAATGTTGACAAATTGCCCAGCTCTCATGAGAACATGAAGCTCTTGAGTGCATGTCATAAAGAAATTTTCAATATATATAGACTTTCTCTAGGAACTCGATGAGGCTTCTGCCAGAATTATTAGGGGGAATGTGAAGAAGGAACCTAATTTAGTGCAGAGTACTGGTAGAGTAAAGCAGCCATTGTGAACTCTTTCCAGAGTATTTGTTTTTCAGAACAAGAATTAATCTGTAGGATAAAGGACACCAAGGCTTACACCCCACTACACTGTTGGCAGAGGGGCAGGAAGGATGCTACTGATACATCAGACCTACTTCCCTAAGTAGCAAAATACTTAATCTATACACAGAAGGCCATCACTATTGCAGCATAAAGATCTTTATGTTTATTTGTTGCACATAGTGGAAATAAATAAAGCGGAGGAGAGCTCCATAGTTGGATAACAGTCAGGAACACTTGCAAAGGTGAAAAGTGATATACAAATATATGGAAGCTTCCAAACATTAAGCTCAATCATAATAGGAGGAAAGTTCTGATCCACATCACCAGGCAAACAATCTTTGAGTAAAAATAATGGCAATGTATAATTGTAAGAGATACCAGAAAATGGTTCTCTGGGAGGAGTCCCAGGCAAAGACCCCAAGTCAAGCAAGGAGAAAAAAATAAGACAGTCTCAGATGAATTTGAAGACACTTGTATTGATAGGAACAATAAATTTTAACTCTGATAAAAATATGTAAAATTGATATTTCAACAATGGGGAATTTTGCCCTTTAGGGAACATTTGACAATGTCTGAAGACACTTTTGGTCATCACAACTGGATTGTGTTACTGGAATCTAGTTGGTAGCTACAAATACTAGATATCAAGGATGTTAAACAACTTACAATACACAGTACAGCCCAAAGACAGAGACTTATATCTAGTTCTAAATGTTAATAGTGTGAAGATGATGCATTAGTCTTTTTTCATACATCTATAAAGAACTGCCTGAGACTGGGTGATTTATTTTTTTATAAAAAGGTTTAACTGACTCACAGTTCAGCATGGCTGGGGAGGCCTTGTAGAATTTACTATCATGGTAGAAGGCAAAGGGAAAGCAGGTACCTTCTTCACAAGGCAGCAAAAAGAAGAACAAGCAGGAGAAATGTCAGATACCTTTAAAGCAATCAGATCTCTTCAGAAGTCACTCACTATCACAAGAACAGCATTGGAGAAACTGCCCCCTGATCAAATTACCTCCACCTGGTCCCACCCTTGAGCTATGGGGGTTATGGAGATTACAATACAAGATGAGATTACTTTGTGGGGAAGACAGCCAAACTATAACATTGCAGCCATGCCCCTCTCAAATCTCATGTCCTCACATTTTAATATGCAATCATGCCTTTCCAATAGTCCCCCAAAGTCTTATAACATTCCAGCATTAATGCAAAAGTCCAAGTCCAAAGTTGTATCTAAGACAAGGCACGTCCCTTCTGGCTATGAGTCTGTAAAATTCAAACCAAGTTAGTTGTTTCCTAGATACTGTGGAGGTACAGGCACTGGTAAATACACACATTTCAAGTGAGAGAAATTGTCCAAAACAAAGGGGCTACAGGTCCTATGCAAGTCTGAAATCCAACGGGGCAGTAAAATCTTAAAGCTCCAAAATGATCTCCTTTCAGTCCATGTCTCATATCCAGGACACCCTGATGCAAGAGATGGGTTCCCATGACCTTGGGAAGCTCCACCACTGTGGCGTTGCAGGATATGGCCCCCTCCCAGCTGTTTCACAGGCTGGTGTTTAATATCTGTGACTTTTCTGGGTGTGCAGTACAAGCTGTTGGTTGATCTACCATTGTGGTGTTTGGAGGATGGTGGCCCTCATCTCACAGCTTTACTAGGCAGTGCCCCAGTGGTACATTTCCACATTTCTCTTTCACAGTACCCTAGGAGAGTTTCTCCGTGAGGGCTCCACCCTTGCAGCAAACTTCTTCCTGTACATCTAGGAATTTCCATACATCCTTTGAAATCTTGGCAGATGTTCCCAAGCCCCAATTCTTGACTCCTGTGCACTCGCAGGCCCAACATCACGTGTAAGCCACAAAAGTTTGGGGCTTGCACCATGTGAAGCAAGCCTGAGCTGTATGGTGACCCCTTTTAGCCATTGCTGAAATACAGTACACCAAGTTCTGAGACTGAAAAAAAGCAGCAAGGCCTTGGATCCAGCCCATAAAATCATGTTTTCCTTATACTCCTCCAGGCCTCTAATGGGAGGGACTACCATGAAAACCTCTGACATGCACTGGAAACACTTTCCCCTGTTGTTTTGGCAATTAACATTTGGCCCCTTGTTACTTATGCAAATCTCTGCAGCTAGCTTTCTCCACAGAAAATAGGTTTTTCTTTTCTATCTCATTGTGAGGCTGCAAATTTTCTGAACTTTTATGCTCCACTTCAGTTTTGAACATAAGTTGTAATTCCAAATCATCTCTTTGTGAAGGCATAAAACTGTATGATTTTAAGAGCACCCAAGTCACCTCTTGAATGTTTTGCTGCTTAGAAATTTCTTCCACCAGATACCCTAAATCATTTCTCTCAAGTTCAAAGTTTCGCAGATCTCTAGGGCAGGGTAAAATGCCACAGGTCTCTTTGCTAAAGCATAGCAAGTGTCACCTTTATTCCAGTTCCCAACAAATTCCTCATCTCTATGTGAGACCACCTCACCCTGGACTTCATTGTCAATATCACCATCAGCATTTTGGTCAAAGCCATCCAACAAGTCTCTAGGGAGTTCCAAACTTTTCCACGTTTTCCTGTCTTCTTCTGACTCCTCCAACCTGTTCCATCCTCTGCCTATAACCAGTTCCAAAGTCAGTTCTACATTTTTGGGTATCTAAAGCAGCACCCCACTCTCTGTGGTACCAGTTTAATGTATTAGCTTGTTTTCATATTGCTCTAAAGAGCTGCAGTAATTTATAAAGGGAGCAAGTTTAATTGACTCACAGTTCAACATGATGGGGGGGGCATCAGAAAACTTATAATCATGGTGGAAGGCAAAGGGAAAGCAAGGCACCTTCTTCATAAGGTGGCAAAAAGGAGAACAATAAGCAGGAGAAATGCCACAGGTTTACAAAGACATCAGATTCCATGCGAACTCACTCATTATTATGAGAAAATTATGAGGAAAACCACCCCCATGATCCAAGTTTTTCCACCTGGTCCCACCTTTGACATTTGGGGACTATGGGAATTATGGAGATTAAAATTCAAGATGAGATGTGGAGTGGTGACACAGCCAAACCATATCAGATTAGAAACTCTAATTTAACAAAAGCCTAAATAATATACACAATATTCCTGGAACCACTAAGGAAATTTAGCAAGATTGTATGGTGCAAGGACAATATAGAAAAGCCCACTGTGTTTCTAAATACCAGCAATAAGCCATTGTAATCTTAAATATAAGGAAATTACCAAGTAAAATGAAATCAAAATAAAAATATATAGTTACCATTCTTGGAAAACATATGCAGGATGTGTACATAGACAAATACAAAACACAAGTAAAACAACTCAAAGAAGATACAGACAAAGAATGAAATGACTAATGTGGTGTGATTTCAAAGGGCAATAATTCTTCTCTTCTCTTCCAGATATTGGTAAGTGCATTCTAAAGTTTATGTTTAAAAAATGAATGGAAAAGAACAGTGACACCAGAAATAAACCTACAGAAACTTAATTATTGGACTTTTGACAAAAGAATAAAGGCAATTCAATGTAGAAAGTCTTGTTAACAAAAGATATTAAAAAATTGAATGTCAATATACAAAAACAAAAATAAAAACATACAGTTCAACAATATCTTACACAATATTATCAAAGTGAACTCAAAATGTACCCTATACTTAAATGTGAGATGTTGAATTCTAAAATTTATAGGAGAAAATTCATACGGCCTTACGTTTGACTGTGAGGTTTTAGGCATAACGACTATAATACTACCCATAAAAGAAAAAAAAATAAATTGAATGTCATTAAAAATTAATACTTTTGTATTACAAAGACACAGTTATGAGAATGAGAAGTCAAAAATGAGGAGAAAATAGTGAAAACTTTCATGTCTGATAAATAATTTATATCGAGGAAAAAGCACTTAAATCTTAATGCTGACCCTACAACAGCTAAAAATAAAGAAAAATAGCCCAGTAAAAAATTAGATTAGACTGGGCATGGTGACTCATGCCTGTAATCCCAGCACTTCGGGAGGCTGAAGCAGGCGGATCACCTGAGGTCAGGATTTCAAGACCAGTCACACCAACATGGAGAATCCCTATCTCTACTAAGAACACAAAATTAGCCGGGCATGGTGGCACATGCCTATAAATAATCCCAACTACTTGGGAGGCTGAGGCAGGAGAATTGCTTGAACCCAGGAGGCAGAGGTTGCGGTGAGCCGAGATTGCACCACTGCACTCCAGCCTGGGCAACAAAAGCAAAACTCCACCTTAAAAAAATATATAGATTAATGATTTGGACCAACACAACATATAAAGATGGCTAATAAACACTTGAAAATATGTGCAACACTATTTCTCATTAGAACAATGCAAATTAAAACCACAGTGAGTTTACACCCTTACTCATTTTTTTTTAATTGGCTAAATTGCAAAACCTGAGAATACAAAATGCTAGGGAGGTTGCAAAGCAACACTAATTTTTACTGGTGGCATTGATAAATGTTGCAGACACTTTGGAAAACAGTTACCAGTTCCTTATAAAGTTAAACACAAACAATACATGGCCCAGAAATAGCATTCCTAGGTATGTTCACACTAAATCCCATAACTGAATTATCATATAAGCTTTATTGACAACTGTGAAGAACTGTAAGCTACCAAGATGTATTTCAACAAGTGAATAGGCAAATCAACTGCGGTACAACTATAAAATGGAAGGCTGTTCAGCTAAAAGAGGATCATGACATTGATTCATGCAACAGCGTAAGTGAAATTTCAGTGCATACTGCTAAATGAATGAAGTTAAACCCCAAACTTCACATATCATAGGATTTCTTACATATTATATGTTGAAAAAGAAAGAAAAAGAAACTATAGGAACTGGAAATGTAGTAACTGCCAAGGGTTGAAGAAAGAAAAGTATTTACTGTGAAGAGTAAACACTGGGGAAGCTTTAGGGTGATGGAACTATTCTGGATGATACTGAGCTTGTGGAGGAATGATTTTATGCATTTATAAAACCCCTGAGAACTGAACATCACAAACAGTAAATTTTAATGTTTGTGAACTCCAGGAGATATCAGCTATGATGTTGAGCCATTTGTTTTGGAGTACAAACTGTAATGCAATTTCAATTATAACTTTTATTCTTCTATTTTTCTACAACTGAAATTTTTGAAAAGGTAGACCCATACTTCACGTTGGTAGCAAACTTTCAGGCAAATAGAAAAATTAGACATGGAAATATGACTTACTTAAACCAATAAAATGTGAGATGTAGGGGAATGTAGCACTTTTAAGTGAAAGCATTTAAGAATTGCTTTGTGATTTTCGTTATCTATTCCTGCCATTATGATATTGGAATTGAAAGCTGGTAGGAGGGTGCCATAACATCAAACCAGCCTGAAATGATTGACAATGTATTGATGAATGCCTTAAAAAATATTTGGATCTACAGAAGACTGTGAGTATACAAAGAAAAAAAAACGTTATGTTACAAAATCACTAATAGCTCAAGGTTGTTTGTTAATACACCATAATCCAGTGTACTTTTACTGATATAAACATTTGTATTTAATTTTGTAAACATCCAAGACCTGACATGAATTGGTTCTATTTTCAGCCCTCTATTAAAAACAGCATCTTGAATATTCTTATTAATATATTTCCCAGTATCTTTTCCTGGTAGCATTTTTAATACCATTTTACATTGATAAACACTTTTATTTAAAATATTTCCAACATAATACTTTCATCAGTATCTAAAATAGTAATAAAAATAATTATGAGGAATATAAAATAGTAAAGATTACAAAATACATACTAAACATAAATATGTTATATTCTCAAACCATTTGGAGATAGATTTACATGTTGCAAATTTTGGTATCTTTTCTTAAATGTAGTTTATAAACAGTTTATAAACAGTTGACCTTTGAACAATCCGAGTTTGAACTGCACATGTCCATTTATACTTGAGTTTTCTTCTACATGTACCACTCCTGAGACAGCAAGACCAGCTCCTCCTCTTCCTCTTTCCCCTCAGTCTAATTAACATGAAGGCAATGATTTACTCCACTTAATGCAGTGGATCCATATCATGATCCACTTTCACTTAACAAATAGTAAATATACTTTATCTTTTTAATGATTTTCTTAACAACGTTTTTGTTCCAGCTTAGTTTAATGTAAGTAAAATTCATATACAAGATATGTGTTCATCTATTTATGTTACTGATAAGGCTTTCAGACAACAATAGGCTATTAATAGTTAATTTTGGGGGGAGTCATAATTGTATGTGGATTTTTCATTGTGCAGAGAGGGGGTGTCAGTGCCCCTAAACCCCATGTTATTCAAAGGTCAACTGTATATTCAACTTTTAAAAATGGGTTAACTTTTATACATATTATTTTGAAATATAGGGGTATGTGCATGTTTACCAAAACTAGATCATGAGAAATGAGAATTTTCTACACATTTCAACAGAACTTGCTTTTATTCAATATTATACTTCTTGTAAATGTAACAAATCTAAACATCAAATTCCTACTGGCCTTGCTTTTGACAGCTTTTCTTAACTGTCTAGGAAATAAATAATATATGTTACTAAAATAAATATCATTTTTTACTATCATCATATTCTCCCTCCATTTGCCATAGCATTACTGTACAGTCTCCTACTTAAGAGGATTCAACTTACAGTTTTTCAACTTTATAATGGTACAAAAGCAATACACATTCTGTAGACACTGTATTTCCATTTATTAATTTTAATCTTTTCAACACTTTATTATAAGATAATGAATGTGTTAGGTTTTTTTTTTCCAACTGTAGGCTAATATAAGTGCTCTGAGCACATTTAAGGTGGGAGAGGCTATGTACAGTAGCTTATTATAAAGTAGGTACATTAAATATACAGTAGGAATATTAAATACATTTTCAACCTACAATATTTTTACATTATGATGAATTTATCAGGATACAACCCCACTGTAAAGCAAGCAGCATCTGTACCAAGTTTATTGTTTTTGAAAATAGTCCCAGAAAACAAATTCTTGATGGTCCAATTTTAATAATGCCCTTCCTTGACTACTTCTCTAATATACAACTCAGAATTAATCATGTATGCTTCTATGTTTACAACCAATAAAACAAAGCAAAACCAACTAGAAAGTATTTATGGACTTTTATGACTTCTTAAATATATAACTCAAAAGAAAGCAGGGAGTCTATATACTTTCCAACTTTGCATCCAGGGTTTTCACTTTATAGATGTTTAATAAACATCTGGTTTACAAATTAATAACTGCTACTACTTTTACTTAGAATCAAATAAAAAAGAAAGTAACTTTTAAGACATTAGCAAATGTTTGGAAATTGATCTGCTTTGCTAATGCTTTTAGTCTAAATTAATTTTTCAGAAAAATAATGAGCTTAATTGCTATTATAATTGAGAACAATTAAATAAAATATCATGCAAAGAGACTTTTAGCTACAATCCTTACAAGTACATCCGTTTAACTCCTAGCCTTTTGCACTAGTCAGTTTGGGCTGACATAACAAAATACCATTGACCAGTAGACTAAACAACAGATGCAGTTGTGGAAGCTGGAAGTTCAAGTCAGGGTGCTATCGTGATTGGTTTCTTTCTGAGGCCTCGTCTTTTGGCTTGTAGACAGCTACCATCTCACCATGTGATCACATAATATCTTCTTTTTGTTCATACTGGGAGCAATAAAGCAAGCTCTCCAGTGAATTTTTGTTTGTTTGTTTGTTTTAATAAGGGCACTAATTCCATCGAAAGGGCTCCACCTTCAAGATCTTATCTAATTCTAATTACCTTCCCAAAATTCCATCTGCAAATATCATAAAATTGGAAGTTAAGGCTGCAATATATAAATTTTATGGGGATATGAATTTTCAGCCCACATGCCTTTTTATAGTTGTACTTTAAATTATATGAGATGAAATATAAATGAAAGAAATTTGTATCTACAGTGTTGTTGCTTTCTTGCTTGCTTGTTTTATTGCTTTTTTTTGGACAAAGTTTCACTCTTTCACTCAGGCTGGAGTGCAGTGGCAGGCTCTTGGTTCACTGCAACCTCTGCCTCCCAGGTTCAAGCCATTCTCCTGCCTCAGCCTCCCAAATAGCTAGAATTATGGGCCATGTCATCATGCCTGGCTAATTTTTTGTATTTTTAGTATATACAGGGTTTCACCACTATGGCCAGGCTTTTCTCAAACTCCTGACCTCAAGTGATCTGCCAGCTTCGGCTTCCCATGTTGCGGGAAGTCAGGGACCCTGAACAGAGAGACCAGCTGAATTCATGACAGAAGAACATAAATTGTGAAGATTTCATGGACATTTATCAGTTCCCCAAATTAATACTTTTATAATTTCTTACACCTGTCTTTACTGCAATCTCTGAACATAAATTGTGAAGATTTCATGGACATTTATCACTTCCCCAATCAATACTCTTGTGATTTCCTCTGCCTGTCTTTACTTTAATCTCTTAATCCCATCATCTTCATAAGCTGAGGATAAATGTTGCCTCAGGACCCTGTGATGATTGTGTTAACTGCACAAATTGTTTAAACAATATGAAATCTGGGCACCTTGAAAAAACAACAGGAGCAAGGGAGGTAACCATTAGGTCTGGTTGCCTGAGAACCAGGTGGAAAAGAACCATATTTCTCTTCTTTCAAAAGCAAATAGGAGAAATATCGCTGAATTATTTTTCTCAGCAAGGAACATCCTGTGAAAGAGAATGCGTTCCTAACTGGAGGTCTCTAAAATGGCTGCACTGGGGACGTCTGCCTTTTACTGTTGTAGATAAGGGATGATATAAGCCCCGGTCTCCTGTAGCACTCCCAGGCTTATTAGGACAAGGAAATTCCTGCCTAATAAATTTTGGTCAGACAGGTTGTATGCTCTCAAACCCCATCTCCTGATAAGATGTTATCAATGACAATGTGTGCTCGAAACTTCATTAGCAATTTTAATTTCACCTTGGTCCTGTGCTCTCGCCCTGCCTCCATTTGCCTTGTGATATTTTATTACCTTGTGAAGCTTGTGATCTCTGTGACACACACCCTATTCGTACACTCCCTCCCCTCTGAAAATCACGAATGAAAACTTGTTGGTTTTGTGGCTTGGGGGGCATCACGGAACCTACTGATACGTGATGTCTCCCCCGGACACCCAGCTTTAACATTTCTGTCTTTTGTACTCTTTCCCTTTATTTCTCAGACCAGCCGACACTTATGGAAATAGAAAATAACCTACATGAAATAACGTTGAATTATTGGGGGCTGGTTTCCCCCGATACTCCCAAAGTGCTCAGATTATAGTCATGAGCCACCGTGCCCAGCCTGTTTCATACATTTTTTTAAAAACTCCTGCCCCAAGTACTGACTTTCACAGTTTGCTCTTTTTATTTTCATTAGTCTCTCAACTTTATATATTTAAAATGTGAGTAGGTTTCAAATAAATTATGATAACTATATTCAATATAAATATTTATATTTCATTTTAAAAGTCTGCAATTGCATCCCATTGTTTATGAATGGTAAATATGGCTTCAGATATTATTTAGGCAATGTGTCTTCACAGAAATACTGGAGTTAAGAGGCAATTAGAACAGCAAAACTAATGTATTAATTTAGTTTATTTAAAATGTACACATTGCCCAAAGCCACTGGAACAATGTACGGAATGTAAGTTACAATTTTTAAACTAAATCTTCCACCAGAGTGGAAAAAAAAAACCTACAAGATTAGCATATATGGAAATAGTAGACCAAAAATAAAAGTAAAAATCTATCCTGATATAATATTCACTTTATCATAAAAGTGGTTGAATTTCAGAGATATTTTATATGCAGAAGATTATTATTAAAAGATGGATGTAGATTTTCAGCAAAAGACATACAGGTAATCTTAATTTTTATTTATTTTACTTAAATATGGTAAAACATAAAATACTCATCTGTCAAATTATAATCTAACTGAAACTATTAATCTTCTTGAATGTACTAGAAATTAATTTAAGCAACTGATTAAATACAATTTAATAAATCACTTAACCCCTAACAGGCCGGGCATTGTGCCTCATGTCTGTAAGCCGAGCACTTTGGGTGGCCGAGGCAGGTTGATCCTGGAGGTCAGGAGTTCGAGACCAGCTTGGCCAACATGGTGAAACCCCCTTTCTACTAAAAAAAAAAAAACAAAAAATTAGCTGGGCATTGTGGTGGATGCCTCTAATCCAGCTACTTGGGAGGTTGAAGCAGGAGAATTGCTTGAACCTGAGAGGTGGAGTTTATAGTGAACCGAGATCACACCATTGCACACCAGCCTGGGCAACAAGAGTGAAACTCTATTCCAAAAAAAAAAAAAACAAAAGACAAACAAAAAACAGATGGACTAATTTTAGAAAGAGAATGTCACAGAAAAATTGTTACTTAATATTTCCTAGGGGATCTTTTCGTAACATTTCTGACTAGCGTTTAATCTACTTCATACTTCTGTGTAACTACTTCAGAAATGTTGCTTTTAAATTTCCTCTAACAGCAGGCTCTATGGCTTAATTAAAGCAGATATCTAATAAATTTTCAATAATAGTGACATAGAACGTCTTTTAACAAAAATAATATTTTAATGAGTTTATGAAATAACTTTGTAATAGTTTGAATGATAAAAATATGTCCCAGTAGTAATGCGTGGGCCCAGTGCATGTTACCTTATTTGGAAAAAAGAGACTTTGTGTATGTAATTCATTAAGAATTCTAAGATAACGAGATGACTCTAGATTATCTGGGTGAGCCCTAACTTCAACAACATTTTTTTTATTAAGAGTGAATCAGAGGTAGACATACAAACTGAAAATGAAGACACATTCACAGAGCAGGAGCTAATATGAAGCAAGAGACAAAGATTGGAGTGATGCAGTTCCCAGCAGAGAAACATCACTCACTGCCTATAGCAAGCAGAAACTAGGAGAGAGACATAGAACGGATTCTCCTCCCAAGCCTCTGATGAGAGTGTGGCTCTGCCAACACCTCGATTTTGAACCTCTCACACCTACGATTTTGAGAGCATGTTTCTATTGCTTTAAACCATCACATCTGTGGTCAGTTCATTTACAGCAGCCATCAACTCTTTTTACTTATCTAAGTTGTTCATGTGGATCAAACATTGGAAAGTGTTGCAATGTATTCTTAATTATATTCTGAAATCAATGGAATGCTGATTACAAGTTTTAATTCATTAATTTGTATATTCCTACTATCAATTCACACTCCCAGTGCTTATTAGAATGTTGCAACAAAATTAAATAGCATTCATTTTTATTTGGAGACATCTTCTCGTAGTATATAAAAACAAAAAGGATTGAATGTAAAGAGATAAAAGTAAATTTTGGGGAATCAACAATAAAAACAAGTTTTAATCTATGTTAACATTATAAAAAGTAGATTGTAAGGCCAAAACGCTTTAATAACGATAAAGAAGTTAAAAATATAACAACAAAAAAGAAGAATACTGAACTTGAATGTACCTAGAACAATATCCAAAAGATTATATTGGTCAGAATTTCCAAAAACTGACAGTAATACTCACATATTTTAGAATATTTCACTAAAAAATGTGACATGTAGCTTCTTCATCAAGTGGAAAATTGATATGAACAGATTTGATAGAAAAGATTTGAACAGCATCATGAACAAGATGGACACAGTTGGGTACCAATATATCAACAGTCTAAAACTTCAAGGATATAAGCTCTCTGAATACAACGCAATAATAATGAAATCAGTGTAAAATTATTTTTTAAATAATTTATGATATAAATTAACAAGTATCTAGAACTGAGATGCAATGACAAATCAGTCATGCTGCATAAAAATGCTCATACCCTATCACCTAAAAATTTTGCTTCTGGCTACACATCTGATATATCTTCTTCCATATGTCCATTGAGAAAGTGATATAAAGTAATTTCTACTTTAAAAATTGTTTTTGTTTAAAACATAAACTTCTGGTTCCACATGAAGGAAGTTTGGAAATCACCACTGTTCTAACAAAAAGTAAAAAGCTGAAAAAACTGAAAAATCAACAGCTTTTCTTAGCTGTATCAGAGAAATGAGGTCCCAGGGAAAAGTGCTGCCCCTAACATTAGAGAGACAGGCAAGTAGATACAGAGACTCACAGTGCAACAGAGTAAAAACCTATATTTGTGGGAACCAGTGCCATGGTAGAAATACCTGAACTATAATAGATTAATTGCTTGAGACTCAGTGTGGACAAATCTAAGTGTTAAAACTTCAACGGGACCAAATTATTAGAAAGGGCCCAGATATTTGTGAGATTTACCTCCAGGATGATGATCCGGTTCTCACAATAAATATCAAAGAAAATTGTCTCATGCTTCCAGTGGGGGAATGGAAAAGGAATCATTTTGAAATACGCCACACCATTTTCTTATTTTTAGTAAGGTAACCAGAACTTAACCTGATGGATTTTTACTTATTTGTTTGTCAGGGTATAATTGGCATGGGGAGTGAGAAACACTAAACTCTAGTCAGGTCTAGCCTTTCAAGTGGAGTGTAGACATATCCGACTTTAACCCACTTTAGCCATCCTATTTTAGCTAAGGGGGAGCAGAGACTGAGGCTCACAGCCTAGAGTTGTAGTCTTCCTAAAAGACTAAGATCTAATCACAGGACTGTAGAATGATTCCTCCCCCCACACCTTATCAACACTTCACTAAAGGTCTATTTATAGCAATTCCTTTTGTTCAGCACATCATATCCAGTTATCAAAGAAAAGTACAAGGCATACTAAAAAAGGGAAAGATAAAGTTTGAAGAGACAGAAAACATACCAGAACTGGACATGGCAGGGAGTTCGGGATTACCGGACACTAAATTTAAGACAAGCATGATGAATATTATAGGGCGCTAATGAATAAATTAGGTCTTCAAGAACAGATGAGAAATATGCGCGGAGATACAGAATTCCCAAAAAAGAACCAAAACATGTTAATTATAAAAAATAACTACAATAGAAATGAAGAATGCTTTTGGTGAACTTACTAGTAGACTGAATAGGGCTGCAGAAAGAATCCCTGACCAGGTGGCTACATCGTTAGAAATCTGAAAAGTAGAAAAGTTAAAAAGAATAAAGACTGAAACAAAGAGAACAGAATATTTTTTAAAAAATGTAGAACATTTACAAAAGGTGTAAGTAATGTGTAATAGAAATACCAGGAGAAGAGAGAAAAGAAGAAAATAAAAAATAATAAAACAGAATTTCTGCAATTTAATATTAGACATCAAATTACAGACCCACTTTTCTCAGTGAACATCAAGTAGGACAAATGCAAAAACCCCATATATCTATGCATATAATATTCAAATGACAGAAGTCAAGATAAAGAAAAAATTCTGAAAGATAGAGGAAAATCACCTTACCTATGGAGGAACAAAAATAATAATTACGGCTCTCTTCTCAGAAACCATGCAAGCAAGAAGAGAGTACAGTGAAGTAATTAAAGTGTTGAGACAAAAAAAAAAAAAAAAAACTACTAACCTAGAATTCTGTATACTGAAAAAGTATCTTCAAAAGTTAAATTGAAATAAAGACCTGCAAAAGTTGACAAACAAAACAAAACAAAAATTAAGATAATTTCTTGTAAGTAGACTTGTGTTGCAAGAAATGTTAAAAGAAGTATTTTAGAGAGAAGAAAAAATAGCATATATCAGAAAATTTGATATACATAGAGAAAAAAGATCATGAAATAAGTAATAAGTGAAAGTAAAATAAAAATTTTATTATTTAACTGATATAAAAGAGAAAAGTTTGTTCAATAAAATAACAATGTATTGTATATGCTTTTGTACCTATCATATACATGTCTATATAAGCATATATGTAAATGAGGTAAATGACAGCAATGACACAAATGATGAAAAGAAGATATTCAAATTATTTTATTATAAGATACTCACAATTCCCATGATGTAGTATAGTATTATTTGAAAACACATTTGAAATAGTTTTAAATATAAATTGCAAATTCTAGGGCAAAAATGTGAAATAAGTATAGCATAGACTAAGGTGAAAGAAAGGAAGATTATATAATTCTCAAAACAAAAGGCAAGTCGGGTGTGGTGGCTCACACCTGTAATCCCAGCAGTTTGGGAGGCCAATGTGGGCAAATTGCCTGAGGTTGGGAGTTTGAGAGTAGCCTGGCTAACATGGTGAAAACCCATCTCTACTACAAATATGAAAATTAGCTGGGCATGGTGGTGCACGTCTGTAGTCCCAGCTGCTCGGGAGGCTGAGGCAGAAGAATAGCTTGAACCCAGGAGGCGGAGGTTGCAGTGAGCTGAGATTGTGCCACTGCACTCCAGCCTGGGTGGTGACAGAGCAAGACTTCATCTTAAAAAAAAAAAAAAGGCAGAGAAAAAGTGGAAAAATAAAAGTATAACAATGAAAATAGACAACCCTTAGAAACAGTAACAAATACAGAAGGTACTAAACCAATTATATCAATAATTACTTTTAATACCAATGGCCTGCATGCATCAATTACAAGACAGATTGTCACCATGGATTAAAAAGTAAGACTCATCTATACTGTCAATAAAAATACTTAATTAGATATATATATTAAAAGCACATCAACATAGACAAATATGCCATGCTAACATTTAAAACTAAAGTGGAAACAACTGTATTCATTTCAGACAGAGAAGACATAAAGCAAGAAAAGTTATCAGGAAGAAAAAGTGGCATTATTTAATGATAAAGGAATCAATTCTTCAAGAAGATAGAACAATCCTTAACATAGATGCAACTAACAACAGAGCATCAAAATATACGAGACAAAAACTGATAGTAGAGCAAGGAGATCTTAATAAATCAAATATTACAGTTGGATATTTCAGTGGTTCTCTCTGAGAAATAGAGAGGCCTAGCAGGCAGAAAATTAGTGATTATTTGAACACAGTGGAACTCAACAGCACCATAAATTAACTAGATTTAATGGACATCTACAGACAACTTTATCCAACAGCAGCTGAATATGCATTCTTCTCAAGCTCACATGAAACATTCACCAAGATAGATCACATTCTGAGGCATAAAATACTCTCTAATATAGCTAAAATAGTAGTCATTCAAGACCTGTTCTAAGGCCACAATAGAGTTTAACTAGAAATCAACAGTATAAAGATAACTCAAAAGTCCTCAAATACATGGAGATTAAGCAACACATTTCTATATAACACATACATCAAAGAAAAAATTGAAAGAGAAATTAGAAAGTATTTTTAACTAAATAAAAAATATCAAAATTTGTGGGATGAAGCAGAAGTAGTGCTTAGAGGGAAACATGATCTAAATTACCACCTTAGGAAACTAGAAAAAGACAAGCAAAGTAAATCTAAAATAAGCAGAAGAAAATAAATAAAGGTAGCGATATCAATTAAATGGAAAAGAGAAAGCCAATAAAGAAAATCAATGAAACTGACAGCTGTTTTTTTGAAAGGATCAATAAAATTGATAAGCTTCTTACCAGGTTAATTGGGGGAAAAAGAAAGAGGACACAAATTACTAATATTAGAAATGAAAGCGTATACATCACTACAGATCGCATGAGTATTAAAACAATCATTAAGCAATAGTATGGACAATTTTATGTCCACATATGTGATAGCCTAGATGAAATGTACCAATTTCTTGAACGGCACAATTTGCCAAAACTCACACTAGAGGAAATAAACAATCTGAACAGATTTGCTACTATTGAAGAAATTTAATCAATAATTAATATTTCAGAACAGGAGACACAAGGCCCAGATGAGTTCACTGGTGAACTGTACCATACATTTAATATACAAATTTTACTCATCCTCTACAACGTATTTCAGAAGATAGAAGTGGGAGAAATAGTTCCTAATTCTTTCTATGAAGGCAGCATAACCCTAATACCAAAATAAGACATTAATAAAAAAATAAAATTAGGAATAAATATCTCTTATGAACACAGAAGCATAAATTCTCAACAAAATATTAGCAAATTTAATTGAACAATTTATAAAAATAATTATATGCCACAAACAAGGAAGAATTATGTCACACATATAAGTCTGTGTCAACATCCAAAGATGAATTGATGTAATCTATCACATCAACAGGGTAATGAAGAAAAATCACATGATTATGTCAATAGATACAGAAAAGCATTTGAAAAAATTCAGCAGGCATTCATGATTACAAACAAAACAAAACAAAACAAAAAACTCCCTTTAAACCAGGAATAGAAGAGAACTTTCTCAACTTGATAAGAAATATCTATGCCCCAAAATAGATACATATAGTTATTACATATAAATACATATTAAAAATGCATCCCTCATTATCAATGTTGTAGTGAAAGTCACAGCTAGATGCAAAAAGAAAAAAAAAGAAATTAAAGATATACGGATTATTAGGGAAGAAATAAAACTTTCTTTGCAGATAACACCATTATCTATGAATAAAACCTGAAAAAATCATCAGAAAAATGCCTAGAATTAATGAGCAAGTACAGCAAGGAATCAAGTTACCGATTAATATGCACATCAATCTTGTTTCTATACACCAACAATGAATGAGTGTAATTTGAAAATTAAAACATACTACCATTTACATTACCTTCCCCCAATGTGAAAATTTTAGGTAAAAATCTAATAAGTATAAGATCTATATGAAGAAATCTACAAAACTCGGATAAAGCAAATTAAAGATAAACTAAACAGAGGGAAATTTCATATTTATGAATAGGAATGCTCAGTATTATCAAGATGTGAGTTTTTTCCAACTTAAACTATAGACTCAATGTAATTCCAATCAAATCCCAGCAACTTATTTTGTGTATTTTGTCAAACTAATGTAATAGTTTTTATTGAGAAGTCAAAGAATCCTAGTAGCTAGTAGCTAAAACAATATTAAAGGAGAAGAACAAAGTCATGGGACTAACACTTCCTGAATTTAGCACATTATAAAACGACAATAATCAAGACAGTGTGGTGTTGTTGAAAGAATAGACAAATTGATAAAGAGAATGGAAGGGAGAATCCAGAAATTGACCTACATACATATAGCTAAGTGATCTTGTATTTAGGAGCAAAAGCAATACAATGGAACAAAGAAAAATAAACACTGTTGGAATGGCTGGACATCCACAGACAAAAGAAATGAATCTAGGCAAAAACATTACAAAAATTACAAAATTAACTCAAAGTGAGTCACTAACCTAATTGTAAAATGCAAAATTGTAAAATTTTTAGTAGATAATGTAGGAGAAAATGTAGAAGACCTTGGGTTTGACAGAGACTTTTTGAATATAACACAATTGGTGAAAGGAAACAACAATTGGTGAAAGGAAAAAATTAATAAACTGGACTTCATCACAATTAAAATTTCTGCTCTGTGAAAGACAGTGTCAAGAGAATGAGCTGGAAATTGAAGAAAAATATTTGCACAATACACATCTGATAAATGACTGTTATTTAAAATATACAAATAACTCTTAAAACTCAACAATAAGAAAGCAAACAACCTGACTGAAAAATAGGCCAAAGACTTTAACAGATACTTCACCAAAGAATATATACACATGGCAAATTGTTATGTAAAAAGATGCTCTACATTATATGTCATTAAATCAAAGTTAAACAATAATAAAATGCTACTTCACCTATATCAGAATAACCCCAAACCAAAACACTAACATGAAATGCTGACTAAGATGTGGTACAACAGAAATTATCATTCATTGCAAAAGGGAATACAAAATGCTACAACCACCTTGGAAGCATTTATAAAACTAAACATACTCATTATAAAATACAGTAATCACCTTCCTTGATATTTGTCTAAATGATTTCCACACAGAAACCTACACATACGTTTTTGTGCCAGCTTTATTCAAAATTGCTAAACCTTGGAAACAACAAAATTATCTGTCAGTGGGTGAATAAAATAAACTGTGATAGATCTAGACCATAGAATATTATTCGGTGCTAACAAGAAATGAGCTAGGAATTCAAGAATAGAAATGGAGAACACTTAAATGCCTATCACTCGGCAGAAGAAGCCAATCTTAAAAGGCTATGTACTATATAATGGTAACTACATGACACTGGAAAACTATGGAGACAATAAAAAGATCAGTGGTTGTCAATGATTAGGGGAGGGAGGGATAAATAGGTGGAACTTTGATGAGTTTTAAGGCAGTCAAAATACTCCTTATGGTACCATAATGGTGGATATTTTTTATTTTATACAGTTCTGCAAAGACATAGATTGTACAATATCAAGAGTGAATCCTAATATAAACTATGAACTCTGGGTAATGATGTGTCAACGTAGGTTCATCGGCCGTAACAAATGTACCACTCTGGTGGGGATGGTGATAATGGGAGATGCTATGTATATGTGGGAAAAGGGGATATTTAGGAAATCTCTATACTTTTTTTGTTGTTTCACTATGAACTGAAACTTCTCTCCAAAAATAAAATTGGACACAAAGCAAAGCAAAACAAAAAAATGTAAAAAATTAAATTGTGCTTTCATAGAAAGTGGATTAATCCCATGTTATACAGAATTAAAATTAACAAAATAGTTCTACATAATTAATCATAAACCACAAAATGTGAAAAATATTCAAAGTTATGGAAATTGATAGGTGTCACATAAAATTTAAAAACATGCAAAACTTATTACTTAAATATTACATATAAGTTCAGTAGACTAACACAAAATAGGAGTGGTTTATATTTCTGGACAGTCAAGTTAGCTGAAAAATAGATTTGATGTTAGAATTTTAAATTGATTTCACAGTTTTTGTTCATATATATATATGCTAAGTGTCTAATGTCTGTTTTAAATAAAAAATGATTATGTCAATGTTTATACTATGGTTTTAAAATTTTTTGAATATTAAATATTTATGTTAGTTGATTTAAAATAAAAAAACAAAAGTATTGGTTTGTGATTTGTAAGTTCTTAATTTTTAAATTTTTAAAATTTTGAACAAGTCTGCCTTTCCTTCACATATAAAAACTGATAACTTGGCGTGGTCAAAATAATTATTGCTTTTGGCTGGACATGGTAGCTCATACCTGTAATCCCAGCACTTTGGAAGGTCAAGCTGGACTGATCACCTGGGATCAAGACCAGCCTGACCAACATGGTGAAACCCCATCTCTACTAAAAATACAAAAATTAGTCAGGCACGATGGTGAGCACCTATAATCCAAGCTATGTGGGAGGCTGAGGCATGACAATTGCTTAAACCCAGGAGCCAGAGGTTGCAGTGAGCCGAGATAATGCCTTTGCACTTCAGTCTAGAGACAGAGCGAGACTCCATCTCAAGAAAAAATTTTTTTTAAAAAAAAGAAGAAAAAATAATAATAATTGTCACTTTTTTTTCTTCTCTAGACTCTGTATTGCTCAATTTTATTAGTCACTTTTAGATTATAAAAATATGTGGACTATATGTGCCATGCACAGATCGTCACCTATTTTATTACCCCAATGAGTACAAAATTTATCATTTAAATTTAAATTTTACACACTTCACCTTGATATACATCAATGTCAATCACTCTTGCATTTTGCCTGGAACTTGGTGAGCCTTTTTCTTTTTCTTTTGAGACAGGGTCTCACGTTGTCACACAAGCTGGAATGCAGTGTCATGATCGTGGCTCATTGCAACCTCAGCCTCCCTGGGCTCAGGTGATCCTCCCACCTCAGCCTCCCAAGTAGCTGGAAGTACAGCTGTGCACCACCACACCCAGATAATTTTTCTATTTTTTGTAGAGATGGGGTTTCTCCATGTTGTTCAGCTGGGTCTCGAATTTCTGAGCTCAAGCAATACATTCACCTTAGTTTCCCAAAGTTCTGGGATTACAAAAATGAACCACCATGCTTAGCCTGATGAGAACTTTTTGTAAGTTGATTTAGATCTTTTTGGGTTTGTTTTTTCTTTTCTTTTCTTTTCTTTTTTTTTGCCAGAAGATTTATATTAACTAACTCTTTTCCTCTTGCTGTTTTTCAGAGCCTCATTTTTCATTTTTTAGCCAGAGTTTGTGTTGGTCTGAATATTATTAATTGAAAAGTATTTATTTCTATAAATTTTTCATTTTGTAAACTTCCTTAATTTCAACTACATTTTTTCTTAGCATCCATAGTATTATGATTATTATGTTTTGCACTACAAAATGTCTGTATAACTGCCTTATGGTGATTTTTTTCACGTTTATTCATCTTTAATTAGATTATTAAACAATCCATTTTCTTTAAATGGGAGCTAGATGTAATTTAGATTGTTTTTGTTTTTATGTACTGGGCTCCTAATTGCTACCAGATTTCTATTTATTTTAAATCAAAAGTCTCACTGCTTTTTATTGCTTCTATATGTTCATTTGGTATATTTGCAGTTCTAACTTTTAAAGTCTATTGACTTAAAAGAGAATATCCTGGACACATTATCTATGAATATATTTATGAGAGTAAGAGTTTATGTATGAATACTCTGAGAATATTTAAAGCAATACTTTGTAAGGAACTTTGAATTAAAATTTATAGCCAGCAAGTCTTACCTATGACTTCTTGAGGTTTAACATTTTCTCCTTCAAACCTCTTTTCCTTGAAAATGAAAACTTTCCTTAAATCATCTTTGTTATAATATTCACTGAATAGGTTGAAATACAGCCTAAAATTTTTTCAGTACATATATATTAGTGGGCCTTATTCAGGAGTAAAATTCTTTGCTGTCTTGGAAAGCAGTTAGAAAGCTGGTTTCTTTTTCAGGTTTATCCTTTCTGAGGAAAGATATATGAATCAATCAAAATTGCATACTGATTTTTCCCCAATGACTTCATACATATTTCTGTTTTTGATTCTAAAAATTTTTCACCTTGACATGCAGTTTATTAGACCTTTTTTTTTAATTTTAGGGCTATTGAAAGTTTGCATCACTAATATTCTTTTCCTTAATCCTTCAATGGGAAGATTTTGTAGAGTACATCATAACTTTTAGTCAACTTGACCTCAAATTGTGGAGATAACACTTAGTTTCACATCGATATATCAACTTGTTCTTATATTTGAAACTATTCAAAAGCAGGGATCATTTCCTCTCACATTTGTTGCTCTGATTTTAGTGCTTAGTGCAGTGCCTGCACGTGGTAAACTCTCAATAATTTTTGTTTCTGAAAGTAAGTATTAATTTCATGTTATCATAATCAGAATAAAACTAATAGGTAATTTAAATATTAAAAACAATTGACATTAAATTTACATATCTGGTTAGTTCCCAGATCTCTGTCAGTATAATTGACCTCTATCTGACAGACAATCATGTAAAACAATAGTAGTATATTTCTATTTATTTATTATCTATAAATAGAATATGAAATATATTTAAAATAGGATATAAAATAGATTACATTCGAAAAAGAAACAAAATGTTACAATGCTTTAAGCCAACAAAACATATACAATTGCAATGATGTGTTATTCCATTTAGGACACCAATTTATTATCTAAGTTCGGCAATATTTTTATCAATCTTATAAAAACTGCAAAGGAGAGATTAGAAAAACAATTAATTTCACCTTCAAATTATCTAAAATGATAGAGACTAGAAATTCCACTTTTATGATGTCCTAGAACAATCTAATAAAAATGGTCAAAGTTATTAGTCTGTATAACAATAAACCAAAAGAGTATGTGTAAACTTGTGTATATTGAAAAATTCAGTGAAGGCAACTGAGGTGAATTTTCAGCAAAATAATATTGAAATCAAATTATAAATCAAGAAATTGTTTTGTACAGTGTAATGCATCTTGTTAAAGTGGGATGATAAAACTGCTGAGAGAAAACACGGAGAAGCAGAATAGACCTGTGTCTCCCCAGTGCTGATCTGCAAGACAGTTGCACAAAGAAAGATTTTTAATACTTTCAGCAGCTCTCTGTAAATTGGAGATGGTTACATAAAGCTATTATAATTGTATACAACTAGACATTAATATTCAACTGATTTATCTTGATTTGATTATACATTTATTAACAAACCTCCTGTATTTGTCTGTTTTAATGCTGCTAAACATATATGTGAAAATGGGTTATTTATAAAGAAGTTTAATTAACTCACAGTTCCACATGGCTGGAGAGGTCTCATAATCATGGCAGAAGGCAAATAAGAAGCAAAGGCATGTCTTACATGGTGGCAGGCAAGAGAGCTCGTACAGGGGAACTCCCATTTCTAAAACAATCAGATCTTGTTAGACTTATTTACTACCATGAGAAAAGTATGGAGGAAACCACGCCTATGATTAAATTGTCTCCACCTGGCCCTGCCTTTAACATGAGGATTATTACAATTCAAGGTGAGATTTGGGTGGAAACACAGCCAAACCATATCATTTCTCTCCTGGCCAGTACCAAATCTCATGTCCTCACATTTCAAAACCATTGATGCCTTCCCAACAGTCCCCCAAAGTCTTAACTCATTTCGGCATTAACTCATAAATCCACAGTCCAAATTCTCATCAGAGACAAAGCAAGTCCCTTCTGCCTATGAACCTGCAAAATCAAAAGCAAGTTAGTTACCTCCTAGATACAATGGGGGTACAGGCATCGGTAAAAACACCCATTACAAATGGGAGAAACTGGCCAAAACAGAGTCTACAGGCCCCATGGAAGTCCAAGATCCAGAGGCGCAGTCATATAGTAAAGCTCCAAAATGATCTTCTTTGACTCCGTGTCTCACATCCAGATCACACTGATGAAAGAGGTGGGCTCCCATGACCATTGGCGGCTCCGCCCCTGTGGCTTTGCAGGGTACAGGTTCCCTTCCGGCTGCTTTCATGGGCTGGCGCCAAGTGCCTGTGGCTTTTCCAGGTGCACAGTGCAAGCTGTTGATGAATCTACCATTCTGGGGTCTGGAGGATGGTGGCCCTCTCCTCCCTGCTCCACTAGGCAGTGCTCCAGTTGGGAGTCTGTGTGGGGGCTCCAACCCCACATTTCCCTTCTGCACTGCCCTAGCAGAGATTCTCCATAAGAACCTCTGCTGCTCCACCCCTGCAGCAGACTTCTGCCTAAACATCCAGGCATTTTGATACATCCTCTGACATCTAGGCAGACGTTCCAAGCCTCAATGACTCTCTTTTGCACACCCACAGGACCAAAACCACGTGGAAGCTGTGTAGGTTTGGGGCTTCCACCCTCTGAAGCAACAGCCTGAGCTGTGCCTTGGCCCCATTTGGCCACAGCTAAAGATGAAGCAGCTGGGGCACAGGGCACCATTCCTGAGGCTGCATAGAGTAGGGGAGACCCGAGCCTGTCTCAGGAAACCAATTTTTCTCCTAGGAGGCTTGTGATGGGAGGGACTATCATGAAGGTCTCATTGTCTTGCTGATTAACACTCCTGGTTACTTATGCAATTATTTTCTGCTGGCTTCAATCTCTCCCAAGAAAGTGGGGTTTCTTTTCTATCACATAGTCAGGCTGCAAATTTTTCAGTTTTTATGCTTTGTTTCCTCTTGAATTCTTTACTGCTTGGAAACTTCTGCTAGATACCCTAAATCATCTCTCTTAAGTGCAAAGTTCCACAGGTGTCTAGAACAGGGGCAAAATGTCACCAGTCCCTTTGCATAGCGAGAGTGACCTTTACTCCAGTTCCCAAGAAGTTCCTCATCTTCATCTGTGACCACCTCAGCCTCGACCTTGTTGTCCATATCACTATCAGTATCTTGGTCAAAGTCATTGAACAAGTCTCTAGGAAGTTCCAAACTTTCCCACATATTCCTGTCTTCTTCTGAGCCCTCCAAACTGTTCCAACCCCTGCCTGTTACCCAGTTACAAAGTTGCTTCCATGTTTTTGGGTATCTTTACAGGAGCACTCCACTCTCTGCAGTACCAATTTATTGTGTTAGTCTCTTCTTAACCTTCATATTGGTTCTTAACCAAGACATACACGAGACTGGGTAATTTATACAGAAAACAGGTTTAATAGACTCACAATTCCACATGGCTGTAGAGGCCTCACAATTATGGCAGAAGGTGAAGGAGAAGCAAAGACAAGTCTTACATGGTGGCAGGCAAGAGAGCTTGTGCAGGGGAACTCCCATTTATAAAACCATCAGATCCTGTGAGACTTGTTCACTACCATGAGAACAGTATGGGGGAATCCAACCCTATGATTCAATTATTTCCACCTGGTCCTGCCCTTGACATATGGGGATTATTACAATTGAAAGTGAGATTTTAGTGGGGACAGAGTCAAACCATACCACCTCCCAAGTATAAATTTACATTATTTACAATTATTTCATTGAAGAGAAAAATGTGACAGAGTCAAGATTATTTTCTTTGCTTTAAATATGTCTCTTTTACAAGACATGAATAGATAGCATTTCAGCATAAGTATCACTTTATTCAGTATGGGTAAGGATATAAGAATGACTATTTCAATTTTTTTTTTCTCACAATGCTGATTCTTTTATTCATAAAAAGCTGAAGACCAGAAACTGTTTCCACACAAAAGTAAGGCCTCAAGACGAGATCCCACCTCCATGGACAAATAGTGACTACAAGTAATAATACTTGTAAATCATATTAGCTCTTTAAACAATAAAGACTTTGATTTTGTTAATGCATTGAAGAGAACTTTGTTACTGTTAAGTGCATAGTACAGAAATCATGGCGTTCTAGGACTGAAAATTTAAAATGAGTTTTTCTTTGTTATATATTGCAGGGGGAAAATATTTTATCTCTAGGTTTTTTGGCTAGGTTTTTTTGGCTAGACGTGAGAATTAAATTTACATAAGACAGATAACAGGAGAAAATCATAAAAATGTATTTAAAACAAGATTTAGTGAAAGAAAGAAGAATTTGAAACTTCTGAAATTTGGCATGGGAACATTAATAAGTAAATGAACATCCAAAGACAGATAGATTTGAGCACTAATATACACTTATATAGCAAATTGGACAAACAGTAGCAAATTTTGGAAAAAAGTCAACGGAGCTTGGGCTACCCTAGTTACGTGGATAGAGAAACAATTAGAAAGAGAAGAGTGAGTTCAACAAGTTTTGTTTGTACAGATTTCCCTCAGCCTCACCTTTCCAGCTTTTATAATAAGAATGATACTGATAATTTTCTATTGGTTTGGGGAGAACATCTTTCATATGGGAATTTCATTTCTTGCTTTTAAGAAGAAAGGTCAGAGTGATCTTGAAACTGCTGTTTTTCAACTACCTTTAACTTAAAATAGTCAGTATTCCAGAAAAGCATATCTTAGTGTGGTGTGTTCTAAACTCCTTCAATATCATGAAGTAAATTTAAGCATATCTTCTGTCTGCTCTCTAATCTCTATGTCAATAATATCTTTTTAATTTATTTCAAAGTGATGTCAAGATACGCCAATTAAAAATAAATCTAATAAATTTTGAAATGTGCTAATGAAATGAAGAAAACCAATGCATGAAAGTCCTAATGAATGGGCTTAGTTCATTATTATTGTTTTTTTAGACGGAGTCTCTTTCTGTTGCCCAGGCTGGAGTGCAGTAGCGTGATCTTGGCTGACTGCAGCCTTGACCTCCCAGGCTCAAGCAATCCTACTGCCTATACCTCCCAAATAGATGGGACCACAGGTGGGTGCCACCACGCCCAGCTAATTTTTGTATTTTTTGTAGAGACAGGATTTCGTCCTGTTGCCTAGGCAGGTCTTGAACTCCTGACCTCAAGTGATCTGCCTGCCTTGGCCTCCCACAGTGCTGGGATTATAGGTGTGAGCCACTGTGTCCGGCATGGTTTAATCCATTTGATAAAAATTTATCCTCTCATTGTTTAAGAGAGTCACCAATAATCTGCTCTTTAACTACTTTATTGAAGCATCATAAAACTAATAGAGCATACAAATTTTATTCAGGTCATTTAGTTTTCCTTTTTTATTTTTCTTACTACAGCGTAAAAACAGTTAACCAGAATACCATTAAGCACTAAGTTACTTTTATTGGTGATGAGACCACAAGGAAATTTTATATATATATATATTATGTGTGTATATATATACACACATTATATATGTATATCTCCGTTGACAGTGTCCAAATGACTTAAGAAAAATCTTGTAAGCCCTTGGGTGAATGGTTGCTGGTGATTAGAAAGCAATTCTGATAGGTGTAGAGAAATGAATCCAGAACTCAGCAATCAATACTCAGGAACAGCCAGTTTGCATCCATAATTACGTTTGAGCAATTGTCAAAATGTAAACATGTTAAGTAATTAGAACTTTTCTAAAACCTACAGTGTTTCTACGTATAGGCAGAGCATGTTGACATTTCTCCCTCTGATCTAGTTAGCACCATGAAAATAAATTAAAAATATAATGGAACAAAGAAGAATTTGGAAATTCTGTTACTTTTTGAATGTACTTGGTCATTTAGAGGTGAGTTTATATTAAGACAAATTATTTTACAATAACAAAGGAACAAAGAAACAGAACTGGCTAAGGTAAAACATTTCTAGTTAAAGGTATCTCAAAAAACAGAAGATAAGAACTTCTTTTATTGAGAAACAAGATTTATTGGGCTATATAATAAATTAAAAGAATAAGTCTAACAACTTTATCTCATTATGAAATGTCATTATGAGAATCAAATTCTATTTTTTATTCAAACCATAAATAATTAACATGTGTTGCTTTGCTTATTTAAACATTAGTGAGTGAAATTTTTGTGTTCTTTAACATTTTTATACAACTGAAACTTTAAAATGTATTGTGTCTAACTATATTTATCTACTTTCCACCAAAATTTTTCAGACATGTTTATATTTAAGCAAACCATTCTAATGGTACTGCAACTAAAAATCAAAGCAATATAGATGTTGTTCTGACATTTGTTCCTCCATATATATTTTTTAATTCAGTAAAGATCTTCCCAATGTAAAAATCCTCACTTAATCAAATTCAGCTAAACTATTAGAATCATATTTTAATCAATGATGCTTATCAAGAATGAAACTTACACATTTTGATCAAGGAAGGTAGAATATATTGGGAATCCATACAGATAGTACATATCAACACGAAAACCTGATGTAATATTCCAGTTTTGTTTAAAACACACACATACACACACACAAACACATACGTACACACACACCCTTACCCCAAAGGTAAGAATTTGCCTTTGATTTTAGACTCACAAAAATTAATTTTTAAGGATATTTTAAAATAAATGGAGAT
The DNA here is from genome assembly GCF_002776525.5 of Piliocolobus tephrosceles. Taxonomy (NCBI): domain Eukaryota; kingdom Metazoa; phylum Chordata; class Mammalia; order Primates; family Cercopithecidae; genus Piliocolobus; species Piliocolobus tephrosceles. The sequence goes on along the minus strand of NC_045435.1, from coordinate 20,035,346 downwards.
TTAGTACATAACTCTGCATTTTAAAATCTGTCTTCACATTCCGTAATCAGCCCACTTGCTTTTCAATTAGTTGATGTTACACAGTTTCATTTAATATTTGAATTATTCAGTTTAATTAAAGTAACAAATTCAGACTTAAATGTGCTCAAAGGGGTAGAAAAATTAATTGCAATTTAGAATGTAACATTTATAAAAATGTGTCCTCCAGTGGCCTGGAACTTAAAAATATTTGGGTTAAAATTTGAAAAGTTATTCATTTGAAGCTCCAAAAGTATGCCAAGTTTACAAATATTAAATAAACAATATTACTCATACATTACTTGATAATTTCCTAATTTTTATTTATTTACAAAGTGAGTGGCACAGGGACATAATAGGCATAACTTAAAAATATGTAATGTAAATATTACAGCACTGTAAACCATTTTTATGAAAGCAATAATAAAATGCTATCTGTATCTAGAAATGTATTTACAGATCAGCAGTTCAGTACATGAAAGTGTTCAGCACTGAAAATCACAATAGTGCAAGCTTACGTGTTTTAGAGTATTTACTATATGAGCCACTGTAATAGAAATTTTGCAATGTGCTAGAAAGAGGTACTGCCTCCTTTTTATGTTTCAATAATGTGATGAAGTATGTACTTTTTTTTTTAGAATGGGCGGATGTTGATATCATAAGTCATTGTTTGGATAAAAAATTATACATTGTAAAACATGCATGCCATTTATTATTTAAAATTAACAACAAACTCGGATACATTGCACAGACAGCATCAGATCAGATTTGGAAATCAGGTGGATAAGAATTAAAAAATAAAAATGACTTCCTTATGTACACATATCAAACTCTCTAAATATAGCTTTATAATTTGCATCCTGCTGTTATTAGTCTAGAGCACATTTAGAATAGTATTTAGACTGTCTAGAGCACATTTAGAATAGTATTTAGTGTTGATTAATACTAATAACAATAATTAATGGTGAAAAATATAACCAATAGTATTTACTAAAGGGAAATATGATTATTAATATATCTATATGATCAATTCGTATTTCATATATTGTCAAGTTTATACAAGTATCTCCTTCAGTATTTTTCAGTGAGAGATGGATTGTAAAAAATTATTATGCTGTGCCTTTACCGTTAGTTTATGGCAATACATTGCCTTTGATGCACTATTTTTTTCACCTATTAACCTCTGAATAATTAGAAGACATTGTACAATCAATGTGTTTATTTAGTGATTCATTGTGAGAGTGTAACCACCCCCATACACCATTTTAATAGAGATAACAAAAAGTTTTAAGATTACTAATAATACTCCGGTCTGTGGCATTTTAAAATTATAAAAATATAGTAATTCATGTAAGTAGTGTTCTGCTTGTCCTTTGTTAGTTTTCTATTGGTTGAATTTACACACTCTAGAAAATTATTTAAATAATCTACCAATTTATGACAATATCTGTTTTCTTTTTTAATACAATATGATATTAATTAGTTTATACTAACATAATGACTCTGTTTCCTCTCAATTGACAGTGAGAATATAATTAATATTAGTAAAAGCTGTTCTTCCTGTGCCCCCATATAATTATTCTTGGAACACTCTTGGCACGTATAAACGTCTCCAGAATTTGCCTTGACTAATGCACAACTCTAGAAAAAATTATTTAAGGTAAGATGTGAATTTGTGTTTAACAATGCAAGTAGAGGAATTTAGAGGAACTATTCAGGTTGCAGATGGGGGCATAATTAGTTTGCCAAGTATGTTATAAACTATTGAGAACAATTGTCAATGGCTCTTATTGAGAGTGGAAAGAAGGCTAAAGTACAGAAAAGTTTGATACAACTCTATTCCATTTTCAGTAATCTGTTGGGATTGCATTATCACAGATAATGGTCTATCTAGGTACTTGTAATCCTGTGATACTATTTTCAAATAAGCAGAAATAATCTGTTTCTTACAAATATAAAAATCTAACAGATATGAGAACAATCTAATAGAAAGCACATTGCAAAAGTCTAGGATAAAGTTTCATGTTGCAAAAAACATATGTGTGCACGTGTCTTTATATCTGCATGACTTATAATCCCTTGGGTATATACCCAGTAATGGGATGGCTGGGTCAAATGGTATTTCTAGTTCTAGATCCTTGAGGAATCGCCACACTGTCTTCCACAATGGTTGAACTAGTTTACAGTCCCACCAATAGTGTAAAAGCGTTCCTGTTTCTCCACATCTTCTCTAGCACCTGTTGTTTCCTGATTTTTTAATGATTGCCATTCTAACTGGTGTGAGATGGTATCTCACTGTGATTTTGATTTGCATTTCTCTGATGGTGAGTGATGATGAGCATTTTTTCATGTGTCTGTTGGCTGCATAAATGTCTTCTTTTGAGAAGAGTCTGTTCATATCCTTTGCCCACTTTTTGATGGGATTGCTTTTTTCTTGTAAATTTGTTTGAGTTCTTTGTAGGTTCTGGATATTAGCCCTTTGTCAGATGAGTAGATTGCAAAAATTTTCTCACATTCTGTAGGTTGCCTGTTCACTCTGATGGTAGTTTCTTTTGTGGTGCAGAAGCTCTTTAGTTTAATTAGATCCCACTTGTCAATTTTAGCTTTTGTTGTCATTGCTTTTGGTGTTTTAGACATGAAGTCCTTGCCCATGCCTATGTCCTGAATGGTATTTCCTGGGTTTTCTTCTAGGGTTTTTATGGTTTTAGGTCTAACATTTAAGTCTCTAATCCATCTTGAATTAATTTTTGTATAAGGTGTAAGGAAAGAATCCAGTTTCAGCTTTCTACTTATGGCTAGCCAGTTCTCCCAGCACCATTTATTGAATAGGGAATCCTTTCCCCCTTTCTTGTTTTTGTCAGGTTTGTCAAAGACAAGATGGTTGTAGATGTGTGGTATTATTTCTGAGGGCTCTGTTCTTTTCCATTGGTCTGTATCTCTGTTTTGGTACCAGTACCATGCTGTTTTGGTTACTGTAGACTTGTAGTATAGTTTGAAGTCAGGTAGCATGATGCCTCCAGCTTTGTTCTTTTGACTTAGGATTGTCTTGGCAATGCAGGCTCTTTTTTGGTTCCATATGAACTTTAAAGTAGTTTTTTCCAATTCTGTGAAGAAAGTCATTGGTAGCTTAATGAGGACGGCATTGAATCTATAAATTACCTTGGGCAGTATGGCCACTTTCATGATATTGATTCTTCCTATCCATGAGCATGGTATGTTCTATTTGTTTTTGTCCTCTTTTATTTTACTGAGCAGTGGTTTGTAGTTCTGCTTGAAGAGGACCTTTACATCCCTTGTAATTTGGATTCATAGGTATTCTATTCTCTTTGAAGCAATTATGACTGGGAGTTCATTCATCATTTGGCTTGCTCTTTGTCTGTTATTGGTATACAAGAATGCTTGTGATTTTTGCACTTTGATTTTGTATCCTGAGACTTTGCAGAAGTTGCTTATCAGCTTAAGGAGATTTTGGGCTGAGATGATGGGTTTTTCTAAATATACAATCATGTCATCTGCAAACGGGGACAATTTGACTTCTTCTTTTCCTAACTGAATACCCTTTATTTCTTTCTCTTGCCTGATTGCCCTGGCCAAAACTTCCAACACTATGTTGAATAGGAGTGGTGAGAGAGGGCATCCCTGTCTTGTGCCAGTTTTCAAGGGAAATGCTTCCAGTTTTTGCCCATTCTGTATGATATTGGCTGTGGGTTTGTCATAAATAGTTCTTATTATTTTGAGATATGTTCCATTAATACCGAATTTATTGAGAGTTTTTAGAATGAAGGGCTGTTGAATTTTGTCAAAGGTGTTTTCTTTAAAAAATCTGGTTTTGTAATCTCCACATTTTTATTCGAGTTTTTAATGCATTTATATTTATGTTATGATCAGTGTGGGGCTTGTCTGCCACACTGTTATTTTCCATATGTCTCATGTGTGTTTCCCTTTGTTTCTCTATTCTTTTGTGTTAAATATTTTCCAGAGCTCTAAAAAAAAAAAAAGTTTCATGCATTGCTACTTTAATTGTTAACATTCCAAGTATACTAATAAAAAAAACTTCAGAAAATGTTCTTTGCTTTACATATAAAAATGTACAGAAGTTACATAATTTTTTCCTTCTCTATTTCTCATTATTTTAATGTCTTTTGGAATTAAATGCAAGCTAAAATACATATAACTAGAGCTTATTAAAACTACATCTTCAGAGTAATCCTGTTATCTAAAGTTTAAATTTAAGGTAGGCAGAATTTTACTTCTATTCATTTTAAATTCTCAGCTGGGGCTGTTTAACAAAAAGATTGATTAACAAGACAAAAATATGCACCATGCAGGAGAAATCTCAATGAATAGTAACTAAAAAAAGATGACTTAGAACCCCAACTTGTATAACTACTTCAACAAAGAATAATAAAGTTGTAGAGAAATGACAGGACAGAGAGAAACAGTTTTAGGCTTCCATAGCTGGAAACTTAAAACTCACCCATATTTTCACATTGTTCTTTTTCCCCAGAGACTTTAGCAACAATCTCTTTATTTCTATTGTCTCTGAGTTACAGACCTGTGAAGGCAAATTTTAGGTGTCAACTTGTCTGGATGAAGAAATACCTAGAAAACTGGTAAAGTATTATTTCTGGCTGTAACTGTGAGGTTGTTTCCAGAGGACACTGGTGAACTGAGGGGGGCGGGGGGATCTGCCCTCAATGTGGTGTGGCAATATCCAATCGGCTGAGTCCAGACACAACAAATAAGGCAATGGAAAGGTAATCTTCTTTCTCTCTCTCCTCAAGCTGGGCAATATAGATTGGCTGTGTTCCCCTCCAAATATCGTCTTGAATTCCCATAATCCCCACATGTCGTGGGACGGACCTGATGGGAAGTAATTGAATCACTGGGGTGGTTACCTCCATGCTGTTCTCCTGATGGTAAGTTCTCAAGAGGCCTGCTGGTTTTATAAGGGGCTTTTCCCCCTTTGCTTAGCACTTCTCCTTGCTGCTGCCAGGTGAAGAAGGACGTGTTTGCTTCCCTTTCTGCCACGATTGTTTCCTGAGGCCTCCCCAGCCCTGTGGAACTGTGAGTCAATTAAACTTTTTTCCTTTATAAACAACCCAGTCTGGGATATGACTTTATTAGCAATGTGGAAATGGACTAATACAGTGGAAACTTCACAGTTCCAAGTTGTCTGTCCTTTGGGCTTCAGGACTTCTATCAGTGGTCCTCCAGATTCCCAGGCCTTCAGTATCAGACTGAGAGTTACACCACCAACTTCCCTGGTTCTGAGGCTTTCAAAAATGGACTGCTGGATGACAGCAGCATCACTGGGTCTCCTGCTTGCTGATGACCTGTCATGGAAATTCTCAGTTTACATGAGCCAATTTCCGTACTATATATTATATATGTATATCCACATCTATATCCATATTTATATCCTATTGATTCTGTGAATGTGGAGAATTGTAATACAGTACCCATGCTAAACTTACAATATTGGAAAAGTTTTGGGATCTTTATAATTTAGGTTTCCCCACCCCCAGCTAGTTAGTCCCAGAATCTTGCATACTTCTATGTATTTTGACTTTCCAAGAAGAGCATTTGTTATTCTCACTCAGAAAATTACTTTACCAGACCCCTCTAGTTTTTTTAGAAGAAGGTATGAACTTCTCAAGAATTTGGCAAAAGCAGTTTTCATTAAAAAAAATGGCCTGGACTGTGCATTTAGGGTGAAACATTGGCATTTTCAGATTTTCAGCAGGGAATAGATTTAAGAATATCTGTTTTTTAGGGGCAATAAGGTTGTGTGTGTGTGTGTGTGTGTGTGTGTGTGTGTGTGTGTGTGTGTGTAGTTTGGAAATAAACAAGTGGGGGATTATAAAATTGAGCAAGAGATGAATAAATACAAAGAGGAGAGACGGGTTTTGTGAAGAAATGTTCTAGAATAGGTTGTCTGAGCATCCTAGGCCTTGATTTATCAGGCATACAACAGTAAGGTTGTTGCTGCTGTTGTTCTAAGCCAATAGAAGAAGGACATATAAAGTTATTCTTTCAATATACTGTTGAATTTAAATAACAAATATATAATGCATGGTATGTTCAGAAGAGAAATTAAACTATAATTTGCATGTCTATCTCTGTATTTTTATTGGAATATTTGGATTTGAAATATTTAAAATTTTTAAAGTGATCAACAAGAATTCAGATAAAATGAGAATGTACTGCTGTGTAAAATGTTAAATAAAAATCTCAACACAATCAATTAGAAACCTATGTATATTTATATATTTTTTAATCTACAGGTCAATTCTACTTTAGGGGATACATTGTATAACTTATTTTACAAATATGCATGTTGTCCACTTAGAAAATACATTGCTATAAAATCTTCCTTTATGTAAGATTTTAAACCAAAGGAACACTCTACCATATCTGGGCTTACTTTTTGGTGTTTCTACCTTAGCTCCTATTCCTATTCTGTCACCCAAAATAAGGTTGATCCATTGACACTAAAATTACTTTTCTTGATTTGGGTTTGTCTTACAAGGGCCAACTTACCTTGCAACTCTTATCCCACAGATTAATGGGTTTTCTGGTTTTGCCAGGATGCCTTTTAAATTTCTTTCTCTAGAAGGGAATTATTTCTGGATGATTCAATCTTACAAGCTTTTCCAAGGTGCTCTCATGACTTTGGCTCCCTCCCATAATTTTAGGGCTGATGTACGTGTGTTATTTTGCCCTTCATTTGTATTTATATTTATCCATTTTGTCAAATGTTTGAAAAAGATATTGGAAGCTTGTATTAATACTGAAAAAGTTTTTGGATAAATTTTAACAATAATTTTGAAAACAACGTTGAATATGTTATACATATATTCAATAAGTTACAACGCAGCTGATTTATGAACAAAAAACTTGAAGAGGCTATTTTTTATGTCTTATATAATTAAATATTTTCAAACCATTTAAATTGTTTTTCTTTTGGTATGAGTTTTTCTAAATTTTATTTTCAGGTATGGAATTCTCTAAAATGTTATGTTAAAAGAATCTGAGATACAATGTATGGATTGAATATTTTATTGACACAGTATTTTTTCATAAAATTTAAACACATCATATTATCTAGATTTTATGAATGATGATTATTCTCTCCATATGCAGTCTATGCCATTTTCAGTTGTGAAATAATTGTAATTTTCGATTACTGGAAATTACTTTTACATGATTCTAGCATTGTATATGCATTTCTGTTTATTACTTAAAGTGCTATTTTCATTCAACACTATTTGCAGAAAACAATCAAGTGATCTTACTCTACTATCTAGATAATTATTACTTAACACTGACCTTTTTTTCATTAAACACCTACTCATTTCGTTAATGTAAATAGCATCGTGAAAATTAAAGATGCAAGTTTCTTCAAGAAATAGCTCAATGAATTAAGACTAAGACAACATAGTATGTCCTATCAAATTATTAAATTTAATATCTTCAAATTCATAAAATTTAGTATAATTTTTCAAATGTCACCTTTCCTTTTATTAGCCCTATATTGTTTGTTTTTCTTACATATTAGTGAAAGTACAATTAAATAACAAGTCAAATCTCATTTGAGAAAATAACCATTTTTTTTAATGTATGAATTTCCCAGTTTTTCACAATGGAGCAATTTTATAGGATGAAAAAGTGTTTAACTATTAATCCCCCATTTTTAAGTTGGTTAGCTTTTTTTTTTTTTTTTTCTTTTGAGATGGAGTCTCGCTGCTCTGTTACCCAGGCTGGTGTGCATTGGTGCTATCTCGGCTCACTGCAAGCTCCGTCTCCTGGGTTCACGCCATTCTCCTGCCCCAGTCTCCCGAGTAGCTGGGACTACAGGCGCCTGCCACCACGCCCAGCTAACTTTTTGTATTTTTAGTAGAGACAGGGTTTCACCCTGTTCGCCAGGATGATGTCGATCTCCTGACCTCATGATCTGCCTGCCTCGGTCTCCCAAAGTGCTGGGATTACAGGCGTGAGCCACCGCTTTCTGCCAGTTGGTTTTTAACATATTGGTTTATCTATCAATGACACGTTGTTTTCTGCACCAAAACATTTTGAACCAGATAATTTCTCCTGTTCTATTTTAATGATTACATACTTCAAAAGTCCTTAGATTCAGATAGTTTATATACTGACAATGCTAGGTTTTATAAAACATATGTATTATAATCAATTCCTATGTGTTAAATGATTTCTAATTTACATTTCTTATAGTATGAATATTGAAAGAAAATGCATATGGACTTAAAGTTCACATTTAGTTTTCAAATGTAGTATCACAATTTCTTGTTAATCCCTTCTTTTGAATTTGTCAAGTAAGTGTATGTATGTATATACATCCAGAGTATACCTTTATGTGTGTGTACATACACACATACACACAGATAATATACATACACATACATACATAAATACCTAACACACAGTTCTGGGTTGTTGTTTTTGTTTTTTTAGATCCATACTCTTAGCTGCCACTAGTGACTTGCAAGCTGGTGTGTACTTCACAAAGCTTTTCACCCGGCAATCATTAAACCCCAATCACATTGGGCAAGCTTCTGTATTTGTTAGCATGGCAAGAAGATGTATCTGAACTTGTTTTTAAAGTGATCAGTATATTTTTTGGACAATTTCCATCTTCCTCAACATTTGTAGCTTGATTAGGAATATAACTAGAATGATACAGAAATATTTTATGCTGAAACACAAGCAGTGTTAAAAAGTTGCAATATTTCCCTTATTATAAAAAGGAATATACGGACACGCCCAAGATGGCCAAATAGGAACAGTTCCAGCCTCCAGCTCCCAGTGTGAGCGTCACAGAAGATGGGTGATTTCTGCATTTTCAACTGAGGTACTGGGTTCCTCTCACTGGGGTGTGTTCTCACTCATAGGTGGGAACTGAACAATGAGCTCACTTGGACTCTGGAAGGGGAACATCACACAATGGGGCCTATCATGGGGAGGGGGGAGGGGGGAGGGATTGCATTGGGGAGTTATACCTGATATAAATGATGAATTGATGGGTGCTGATGAGTTGATGGGTGCAGCACACCAACATGGCACATATATACATATGTAACAAACCTGCACGTTATGCACATGTACCCTAGAACTTAAAGTATAATTTAAAAAAAAATGAAAAATAAAAAAAAGAAAAAAGGTATTATTTTCAAAAGTGAAAGACATAAAAATGCACACCTTGAAAGTAGAGGCTTTATAAATGAGTAATTAGAGTTAACTATCAGCTTAACACATTGTTTATAAATGCATTAGCCCCTACAATTATCTAAAATATGTATATATATTAAAATTATGTTGAACAACAACAACAAAAAAAAATAGACTAGAAAAAGTAAAAGGAAGAATTTCTGAGCTCAAAGACAAGGCTTTTGAATCAACCCAATTAGACAAAAATAAAGAATAAAAAGAAACAAAGAAAGTCTAGAAGAAACAAAGGATTATGTAAAGTGGCCAAACCTAAGAATAATTGATGTTCCTGAGGGAGAAGAAAAAGCAAAACGTTTTGAAAACTTATTTGAGGGAATAATTAAGTAAAACTTCCCTGGCCTTGCTAGACATTTACATATACAAATACAAGAAGCTCAATGTACTCCCAGGAGATTAATCACAAAAAAATACTTTAGCAAGGAATATAGTCATCAGACTATCTAAAGTCAATGTGAAAAAAAGAATACTGAGAGGAGTGAGACAAAAGCATTAGGTAATCTATAAAGGAAAACCTGTCAGACTAACAGCAGACTTGTTACCAAAAAACCCTGCAAGCCAGAAGAGGCTAGGCTCCTATCTTTAGCCTCCTTAAACACGATAACTCTTAGCCAATAAGACATGAAGGAAAAAGAGAGTCATTTTCTAACAAACAAATGCTGAGGGAATTTATTACTACTAGTGGAGCCCTACAGGAAATGCTAAAGAGAGTTCTAAATCCTGAAGCAAAGAATATTCACCAGTATAGACTCTCTTGAAGGCATAAAACTCACAGGGTCTAAAAAATAATAACACAGTGAAGAAACCAAAGTGTCTCAGTAACAACTAACATAATGACTGGAAGAGTTCCTAAATCTCAGTATTAATGCCGAATGTGAATGGCCTAAATGTTCCAGTTAAAAGATACAGATTGGCAGAATGGATAAAAAAAAAAAAAAAAAAAAAAAATCACGAGCCAAATACCTGCTATCTTCAAGAGACTCACCTAACATGTTAGGATTTATATAAACTCAAAATAAATGGGTGGAAAAAGATATGCCAGGTAAATGGCATATCTTTATAGTCCAGAACTATAATCTAGAACAAATGGACCTAACAGGTATTTTCAGAACATTCTACCCAAGAACTAAAGAATATACATCCTTCCCATCAGCATATGGAACATTCTCCAAGATAGACCATATGAAAAGCCACAATACAAGTCTCAATAAATCTAAAAATATCAAAATCATATCAAGTGTCTTCTCAGACCACAGTGGAATGAAACGGGAATCAACTACAAAAGGAACCCTCAAACCTATAAAAGTACATGGAAATTAAGCAACTTGCTCCTGAATGATTTTTGGGTCAATGATAAATTCAGGATCGAAATTTAAAAATTTGTCAAAATGAATAACAATAGAGATATAAGCTATCACAAATTTACAACTTAATGTCACACCTGAAGAAACTTGAGAAACAAGAACAAACTAAACCCAAAGCTAGCAGAAGGAAATTAATAACAAAGAGCAGAAATAAATGAAATTGAAACAAAAAGGTACAAAAGCAATGAAACAAAAGTCGGTTCTTTGAAAAGATGGACAAAATTGATAAACAATTAGCTAGATTAACCAAGAAAAGAAGAGAATATTGAAATAAACTCCATTATAAGTGAAACTAGAGACATTACAATTTATGATACAGGAATGCGAAAGATCATTTGAGACTACTATGAACACCTCTATGCATACAAATTAGAAAATCTAGAGGAAATGGATAAATTCCTGCAAACCTGCAACCCTCCTGAATGAAGTCAGAAAGAAATAGAAACTATGAACAAATGAATAACACGCAGTGAGACTGAATCAGTAATTTTAAAATTGCCAAGGAAAACAAAAAGCCTAGAGCCAGATGGATTCAGAGGTGAATTCTATCCAAGATTAAAAGAAGAATTTGTGCTGTTTCTACTGAAACTATTTGAGAAGATTCAGAAAAAGGGAATCCTTCCCAACTCATTTTATAAAGCCAGTATCACCCTGATACCAAAACCAGGAAAGCACATCATAACAACAACAAAAAACTACAGACCAATATCCCTGATGAACATAGATGCAAAATTCGTCAGCAAAATTCCAACAGCAGCTCAAAAAGATAATATACCATGATCAAGTGGGTTTTATCCAAGGACTGCAGGGATGGCTTCACATAAGCAAATAAATAAATGTGTTAGATCACATAAAAAGTATTTAAAACAAAATCCATAGGAACACCTCAATAGATGCAGAAAAACATTCAATAAAATCCAGCATCTATATATGATAAAAACACTCAATAAACTAGGAACAGAAAGGACTTAATTCAAAATGATAAAAGCCATATATGACAAACCCAAAGCCAAATTTTCCTCATATTACTGAATGGGAAAAAGTTCAAAGCATGTCCCCTTTAGAAACAGAACAAGACAAGGATGCCCACTTTCACCACTTCTAGTCAGTATAGTACTGGAAATCCTATCCACAGCTGTCAGGCAACAGAAAGAAATAATGGGCATCCAAATTTGAAGTCAAATTATCACTACTTACCCATGATGTAATTGTATAGCTAGAAAACCCTAAAGATTCCTTCAGAAGACACCTAGATTTGATGAACAAATTCGGTAAAGCCTCATATTACAAAATCAATGTGCACAAATAAGTAGCATGGCTATACACTAACAGTGACCAGGCTGAGAATCAAATTAAAGGCTCAATCCATTTTACAAGAGCTGCAAGTTAAAAAATAGAAAATAATAATAACAAAAAAAAACTAGCAGTATACTTAACCCAGGAGGTTAAACATGTCTACAAGGAGAACTGAAAAACACTGCTGAAAGAAATCACGGATGACACAAACCAATGAAAACACATCCTATGTTCATGAATTGGAAGAATTAATATTATGAAAATTATTGTACTGCCCATAGCAATTTACAGATTCAATGCAATTCCTTTCAAGATACCAATATCATTTTTCACAAATAGCAAAAACAATTTTAAAATTCATATAGAAACAAAAGAGAGCCTGAATAGCCAAAGAAATTCTTAAAAAAAAAAAAAAAAAAAACAAAGGAACAAATCTGAAGGCATCACATTACTTGACTTGAAATTATAGTACAAAGATATAGTTATCCAAACAGCATGGTACTGGTATAAAAACAGGTGCATAGACAAATGGAACAGAACAGAGAATCCAGAAATTAAGCCAAATACTCAAAACTAACTGACCTTTGATAAAGCATACACAAACATAAATTGGGGAAATGGCACCCTATTTAATGAAGGATGCTGGGAAAATTGACTAGTCACATGTAAAAGAATTAAACCAGATCCTTGCCTCTAACCATATACAAAAATCAACTCAAGATGGATCAAATACTTAAATCTAAGACAGAAAACCATTAAAATTCTAGAAGATAACCTAAGAAAACTCTTCTGGATACTGGGCTAGACAAAGAATTCATGACTAAGAACCCAGAAGCAAATGCAACAAATAGCAAAATAAATAAATAGGACCTAATTTAACTAGTATAGTAAAAGTAACAATCATCTGAGTAAACAGACAACCCACAAAATGGGAGAAAATATTCACAAACTATGCATGTAACAAAGAACTAATTTCCAGAATCTAAAAGAAACTCAAACAAATTACAAAACAATTAATAATCTTATCTAAAGGTGGTCAATGATATGAACAAACACTTCTCAAAATACATACAAACAGCCAACAAATATGAAAAAATGCTCAACATCACTAATCACTGGGGAAATACAAATTTAAACCACAAAATGATATCATTTTACTTTTGCAAGAATGACTATTATCAAAAAGTCAAAAAAGAATAGTTGTTGACATGGATGTGGTGAAACGGAATCACTTGTACACTGCTGGTGGTAATGTCAGTTTGTACAACCTGTATGGAAAACAGTATAGAGACTTTTTAAAAAAATTTTTTTCCAAAACAAAGTCTTGCTCCATTGCCCAGGCTAGAGTGCAGTGATGATTACAGCTCACTGTAGCCTCAACCTCTTGGGGTCAAGCATTCCTCCTGCCTCAATCTCCCAAGTAGCTGGGGCTAGAGACACATGCCACCACATCCAGCTAATTTGTTTGTTTGTTTTTAGAGATGTGGTTTCCCATGTGGTTTCTCATTAATATATATAATTTTGTCTATTATACTTTATTTATTTGTTATTTTTTTGAAACGGAGTCTCACTCTGTCTCCCAGACTGGAGTGCAGTGGCTCACTGCAAGTTCCGCCTCCTGGGTTCATGCCATTCTCCTTCCTCAGCCTCCCCAGCAGCTGGGACTACAGGTGCCCGCCACCACGCCCCGCTAAGTTTTGTGCATTTTTAGTAGAGACAAGGTTTCACCGGTTAGCCAGGATGGTTTCGATCTCCTGACCTGTGATCCGCCCACCTAGGCCTCCCAAAGTGCTGGGATTACAGGCGTGAGTCACGGCACCTGGCCTATTATACTTTATTAAGCTGAGAGAGAATAAGAAGAAAATTAAGAGCTACATAAATAAATAAATAAATAAATAAATAAATAAATAAATAAGTAAAATAGCCAAAAGAACAAAGATATGCAGGATACATATTTAAGTGAAAGCATAAGTAAACAACCCAACAAATATTAACAAATCATCTATTATATTCCACGTATGATACTCAGCACTTACATCATGCCTAATAATTGGGAAATATAAGTATCTCATAAGCATCTTAAAATAAAGTTTCAAAAATATAGCTGGATACATAACATAGCAACATAAAGTGCTAAGGATTTTTAAAAGAAATTTTTCGGTAGAATAATACCAAACAAATAAGAGAAATGAGTTTATCTAATTCTAGTTGATGGTCCATAATGAAGTGGGGACTGAGACATTAAAGACTAAGTGATTTGTGTTTAACAAAATATGAAAATAAATAAAGCCAATAGATACAATTATTTTGGTTAACTTCATTATTATACATGCATGCAAAATATTTTATGAAATGACACAAAGAAATTCTCTAAAATATTTTGTGTTACTATTGCTGGATTTTTATTGTCTTTGGTTCATTCATATTGCACAATGTGCAAATACCCATGCTTCCTAAAGATTAAAGGAAGGAATGAACATTACAAGCTTACGGGTATCACCAACTTGATTAGAGGAAGTTAGATCTGGTATCTATTATCCTTGAAATCAGCAATGGCAATAAAACTCCATTCAGTGGCCCATCAGGGTGCATAAACTGCAGGCCTGATTTGAATGTAATAGCTGAATGCTACCACTCATGACTGGCTAGCTGAGAAAGTTTTTCCCAATTATTTTCAATAACCTGAAAGTAATGTCATCCTGCAATTTAAGTGAATGGATAGTCTGTTTCTTACTTACCAAGTTATGGTAAAGTTTTATCTTATTGTGACATCTCCTCAGTACATCACTTGCAATTTCCCAGGGAATGAAACACTATTTTCTTTTAAGTAAAATGACCAAAATAATCTCAAAAATTTTAGGAGTTTAGCAATGTGAGAAAGAATATTGTCTGAAAATCATTTCATAGTAAAGCTTCTCCAACATTTGCAGATAACTTTACGTATATTAAATCAATAACATGCTTCTGAACACCAAGTGTTAAAATCATCACATACTTGATCAAACTGACTTCAAAATGTTCAAATTCTGTTAAGTCTAATCTTAGAAAAGTATTTTTATTTGTAAATGTTTTAAACAATCAGCACAAGATTCCACCTAATTTAAATTTAATTTGGTGGAGGATTACTTTCTCTTTTATCTTCCTTTTTAAAAATCACCTTCTAAAGTGGCTACCACCATGGTCACAGTTACATTCTGCAATATGAGCAAAAGCATGTTTTAACTTAGAAGTATGTGTCCAGTACTATCTGTAAAGTCATTAAATATAGACAGTCTTACTAGTAACTTGTTTGAAGTCCCCAGGTTTTTCTCTAATGATGAAGAACAGGGTGTGATTTCACTGGAATATGGTGATTCCAATATTCTCTTACCTGATAAACATGACATGCTATAAATTTGATTGTGTAAAGCTGGAATAGTTCTACACTTTTTCTCATTATTTCTTTTTCCTGCAGCTACTCTACTGAAATAAAACCTTCAGTTTTTATATGCACAACTTTTCCATCACTCAAAATCAACTTAAAACTATAAATCTCATATTTACCTTTGCAAGTCTGAGGAAGAGTCAGAAGCTGTTTACAACTAAGATGACCTTGAGTTAAACGTTTTTAAGCATTTAATTATTAAATTATTAAATTTTTACACAAAATTCCACACATATATACTTACACATACTGGATCTTTAATAATTATTTAAATAGTTATTTGAAATAAAATCTTAGAAAATGGATTATTCAAGTATACAAGTAAATTCCACAGAAGTTAATCATCTATGCGTCAGGGTTATTATGTAACTATAATTACGATTTTCCTAGAAAAATGCTTCAGAGTTAAAATAACTAATATTTTGAAAAACATAAATTTAAAAACTCCTCAGAGTAATAAAACATCTATTGATCTTCTTTCTCTAAAACTTGAAATGCACTTAAATTACAGAATCTCATAATTCATGTACAAAAAATATTCTTAATTATGAAGATTAAATGTTTGTTAAGGGGAAGAATTGGTGGTGGTGGAATAGCCACAATAATCTACTTACCTTAAATTACAGGCTTGAGAAGAGATGAAATAGCTTCTCTTCAAAGGTAATTCATGTTCAAATATTCATTCTGGGCAAGCCCAGTGCTCATCGACTTTCCCAGCTGTGTGATTCTGATGTCAGTGGCTGCTGCCATTGCGCTGACTGCTGCAGGGAGACGCGATTGGGGCTGCACACTCCATGGAGCCAGTGGAAGTCCCACCCCTTCTGAGTTGGGGCAGGAGCTCCCTGGATGCTTCTGAAGCCATCCAAACTATGGATATCGACCCAGGTCTCCTACTCTATGGAGCAGGCAGGAGCCCCACCCTCCCGGATGGCGTTGCAGTTGCCCAAACTGTGCCTGTGGATCTGAGCCTCCCTAAGCTCTCAGTGGGGCGCCAGGAGAGGACAGGGTCTGCCCTCCCAGGTGCAGCTGCAGCTGCCTCTCCTGGCTGTAGACCTGGGCCTCCAGCTCTAAGGAGCAGGCAGGAGCCCTGCCCAAACTGCTGCTGCGGATCTGAGCCTCCCTGTGCTCTTCACGGTGGCTAAGAGCAGGCAGGATATTACCTCTAGGGGGCAGCTGCAGACGGGAACCTCCCACTCCACGGAGCAGGAAGGAGCCAGGGACAAACTGGAGACCCGCCCCTTCCAAGCTGACAGTGAGAGGTGACAATATGCTAGCAGCCCTCGCTCTCCGTGCCTCCTTGGCCTCGGCGTCCACTCTGGTGGGGCTTGAGGAGGCCTTCAGCCCACCACGGCACTGTGGGGGCCCCTCTCTGGGCTGGCCCAGGCCAGAGCCAGCTCCCTCTGCTTGCAGGAAGGTGTGGAGGGAGAGGCCCTGCACTGGGAGCGGCCGGCGGGTGCCACCGACCCAGGGCAGTGAGGGGCTTAGTATCTGGGCCAGCAGCTGCCGAGGTTGCGCCTGGTCCCGCAGCACTGCCGGCCCCCATGCACCACGCTGGAATTCTCCCGGGGCCTCAGCCGCCTCCCGGCGGGGCAGGATTAGGGACCTGCAGCCCGCCATGTCCCAGCCCCGCCTCAGCGGCGGGCTCCCGCCCAGCGGAGCCTCGCCTAGGAGCGCCGCCCCCTGCTCCAGGGCGCTCATTCCCATCAATCACCCAGGGACTGAGGAGTGCGGGTGCCCAGCGCTGGACTGGCAGGCAGCTCTGCCCTCAGCCCTGGGACAGGATCCAATAGGTGAAGCCAGCTAGGTTCCTGAGTCTAGTGGCGATTTGAAGAACTTTTATGTCTAGCTAAGGGATTGTAAATACACCAATCAGCACCCTCTGTCTAGCTCAAGGTTTGTACATAGACCAATCACTACTCTGTATCTAGCTAACCTAGTGGAGACTTGGAGAACTTTTCTGTCCAGCACTCTGCGTCTAGCTAAAGAATTGTAAACACACCAATCAGCACTCTGTGTCTAGCTCAGGGATTGTAAACGCCCAATCAGCATGCTGTCAAAATGGACCAGTCACTGCTCTGTT
The DNA here is from genome assembly GCF_002776525.5 of Piliocolobus tephrosceles. Taxonomy (NCBI): domain Eukaryota; kingdom Metazoa; phylum Chordata; class Mammalia; order Primates; family Cercopithecidae; genus Piliocolobus; species Piliocolobus tephrosceles. Next base: position 20,017,915 of record NC_045435.1, on the reverse strand, counting down.
AAACGGACCAATCGGCTCTCTGTAAAACGGACCAATCGGCTCTCTGTAAAACGGACCAATCAGCAGGATGTGGGTGGGGTCAGATAAGGGAATAAAAGCAGACTGCCCCGGCTTCGCAAAGGCAACCCCTCCAGTTCTTCTTCTTCTCTGTAGAAGTTTTGTTCTTTTGTGCTTTGCAGTAAATTTTGGTGCTGTTCAGGCTTTGGGTCCACGCAAGCTTCATGAACTGTAGCACTCCACGCGGAGGTTGGCAGCTTCACTCCTGAGGCCGGCAAGACCACGAACCCATCGAGAGGAATGAAGGACTCCAGGACTCCCGACAGAAGGAAAGAAAACCTCCAGAGGCGTCGCCTTAAGAGTGTAACACTCACTGCGAAGGTTTGTAGCTTCACTTCTGAGGACAGCGAGACGATGAACCCACCAGAAGAAAGAAATTCCGAACACGTCCAAACATCAGAAGGAACAAATTCCAGACACACCATCTTTAAGAGCTGCAACACTCACTGTGAGGGTCTGCGGCTTCGTTCTTGAAGTCAGAGAGACCAAGAACCCACCGATTCCAGACAAAACGGGGGGAGCACCCCAGGTGCAGCTGCTCCTGTCCTACCAGATGCAGGACCTGGGCGACTCTGTAGCCTTCACTCTCAGGGTGATGAAAGGCCCCACTCCCTGCAGGTGTGAGGATGTGTGCTCTCCCTGCCTGGTGCCTCTCCGCTCCGGGAACCTGCTCCAACCTCAAAGTGGGATAGAGGCTGAGCCGCGGGGCCATGAATGACAGACAAACAGATTTCTGGGCAGAAGTGTACAGGTTCCCAAGAAGTCCTCATTTTCAGGCCAGGGAGAGCTTGAAGGCTGAGGGCCCGACTGCCTGTCCCCCAGACTGGAGTGGGGATTTGAGGGTGCCTTCTCTGGGCCCACCCATGGCCGTCCATGGACCAATCGATGTGCACTTCCTCACCTTGAGGTTTATAAAATGCTGGGCTCAGGCAGAGCAGGGCAGAGGACAGCCAGAAGATGAAGACAACAGAAGCACCAGCTGCAGAGAGGAGCTACTTCCTCTACTGATAGCTGGAGATGACGGAAAAACTGGTTGCAGAGAGGAGCTATCCTCTGCTGAGAGATGTGCAAAGACCACCTGCTGGCAGAGAGGAGCCACCGTCTCATCGCCTCCTTTCTGCTGAGAAGTTGGGACAACCAGTTGCAGAGAGGAGCTACTCTCTCCAGGGTCTCCTCTCTGCTGAGAAATGAATACTTGATGGATGACCTACAGAGGAGCGCTATGGGTCTCCTCTGAGTTGTAACACTTTATAAACCTCATCTTCATCTTGATCTCCCTTCACTTGTCTGCCTATTTCATTCTTCCTGAGTGCAGGTCAAGAATTGTGCAAAGGCACTGCGGCCACAGAAGTTTGTGCTGGAATAAAATAGGGGTTATTAACTCATGGGCGGCAAACTGAGGAGCCTTTTTAGACAATAAACAGTCTGAAATGGAGATTTACATGCAGGAAGTTATTGGCGGGAGTGCTGTCTGAGAAAATAAAAACGTAAGGGGATTAGGATTAGGCAGAGGCAAAAATTTAACTGAATACGCTAAAAATGGAGGCCTTAGAAAATTCTTCAGGGAGTTTTGCTGAGTTGTTTCCATTAGAGAGTCAGGTATGGGTCTTTGAATTCCGCATACATTGCACTTTGGACACAGTCTGCCCTGGTTAGGAATGCAAGGTTAAGTGAGACACTATTTTCTTCAATGTGCAATATAAACTTTTACAAGTCTCTAAAGTTTCTGTGAGTCTTGTGAGTGAGATACTAATTTTTATTTGTTTTGGACTATCTTTCCAAGGGTGTTACCATAGTAAACATTTTTGGAAGACAGAGATGGTATCTCCCTCTGGAGTAATGAGCAAATATACTTACTGCCTAGTATAGTAAAGAGAATACTTCCAGCTAGAGCCAAAAGTAAGCATGCTAATGCCTACTATAAAAGATTCAATTGTTAAGAGTCCTTTTATGTGATGCAACTCAATATATGTACATATATTATCTGTACTGCTTTATGTCACACTTTAAAAGTTGTTGTTGATATTTTGATTCCTGCTGTTACAATGAGTAATAATGTATCCTTTGTGTCTGAACCAGGAATCTTATGCCTTTTATCATCAGCTATGAAATTGTGGCAGGTTAACTTGCTAGCTTGAAAATACAGTACAATTTCTTATTTTTCAGGGTTCTTGACAGTAGTTAGCAGCAAGGATATTTTTAGTAATTGAATGAAGAAGTGTGTTGATCCTAGAAGGAAGACCCATTCAGGGCACCTTGGAATCCATCAAAACAGCCAATGAGAAAATCTAGTAGTAAAGATTCAGGAAAGAATCAAAATTTGTAATCCAGACTGATGGTATAAAGAAAACACCGATACAGAGAAATTCACCTCCATGATCCAGTCACTTCCCACCAGGCCCCTCCTCCAACACTGAACATTACAATTGGACATGAGATTTGACTGAGGACACAAATTCAAACCATATTACTTACACATAATCAAATACTCATTTGAGTGCTAAGAAGAGAATAATATCTTCTGAAAGCCTGACCAATAGGTTTTTTCACCACAAAAGTATAACATATCAAAAATAATTATATAGATAAAAAGGAATGTCAGAAAAAGAATTAGGTGTAGAAAAATATATTGACACTTTTATAGTCTATAATCTATTTTATAATCTATTTTTCTATTTGGAGTAACTGATTTGGGTTGGGTGGGTTTTATAAATAAATACTGTAAAAAGTTAAGATATTATTTGGTGGACAGGCACAGTGGCTCACGCCTGTAATCCCAGCACTTTGAGAGGCTGAGGCAGACGGATCACCTGAGGTCGGGAGTTCAAGACCAGCCTGATCAACATGGAGAAACCCTGTCTCTACCAAAAATACAAAATTAGGCATGGTGGCGCAGGCCTGTAATCCCAACTACTCAGGGAGGCTGAGGCAGGAGAATCCCTTGAACCCAGGAGTCAGAGGTTGCGTTGAGCCAAGTTCGCGTGCGCACTCCAGCCTGGGCAACAAGAGTGAAACTGTCTCAAAAAAAAAAAAAAAAAAGAAAAGTTACTTAGTATTTGTACATATAAAGAGTAGGGTTATATGCATTAATATTTCCCAAATAATAATAAAAAAAGTATTTAAATGAACCTTGAACTTAAATTGTGGAAAAAAATAGATAATCTGAGAAATAGGATATTGAACCTAAGAAAAGCTAATTATCATTTATGTAGTGAAAATAAGTTCGTAATTACCCAACCAAACTTGTAAGGGAAATATTTTATTTCTAAAATCCTGTGGTCGTTAATTTTTGCTGTGAACTCGACTGGGCCACACAATGTTCAGACTTTTCATCAAATATTCTAATGTTATGAGGATGTTTCTGGATGAAATTAACATGTGAGTTGGTAGAAGAAGATTGTCATTCCTAATGTGGGTGAACCTTATGCCATCAGTTGAACAGCTGAGTAGAACAAAAAGGCTGAGTAAGAGAGAACTCTTCCTACCTGACTCTCTAATCTGGGAAAGCAGTGTCCTGCCCTTAAGTGGAACTTACATCATCCACGCTTGTTGTCCTCAGGTCTTTGCATTCAAACTGGAATTGCACCGCTGATTCTCCTGGGGCTCCCATTTGCTGATGGCGTATCTGGGGATTTCTTAGACTCAGGAATTATGTGGGTAATCCATCTCTTTATAATAAATTATATGTGTGCATCTATACGTAAGTCTATATACAAATGATATCATGTTATGTAATATGTAAATTAAATTATATTCATATATAATAGAATACATAATATATATTATATATCTTAATAGGCTATAATACTATATATACACACTTGTATATCTTTATATACATATATATCTTTATTATTGATTGCATTTCTTTGGAAAACTCTAACAGGCATACCTCAGAGGTACTGAGGGTTTGGTTCCAGACTCACACAATACAACTAATGTAGTAGTAAAGGAAATCATACATTGTTTTTGGTTTTCCAATGCATATATGTTAGGTTGACATTATATTGCAGTCTGTTAAGTTTGCAATAGCATTATGTCTACAAAAACAATGTACATACTTTAATTAAAAATACTTCGTTGCCAAAAATACTAATGTTCACCTTTACCTTCACCAAGTCATAATCTTTTTGGTGGTGGAGGGTCTTGCCTCTATGTTGACAGCTGCTGACTGATCAAGGTGATGTTTGCTGGAGGCTGGGGTGTCTGTTGCAATTTCTGACAATAAGACAACAATGAAGTGTGTTGCTTCAATTGGTTCTTTCTTTCATGAGAGATTTCTCTGTAGCATGTGATGCTTTTTGATGGCATTTTATCCATATTCTGAGACTGGGGTCAATCCACTCAAACCCTACTGCTCTCTTATCAAGTAAGTTTCTGTTATATTCTAAATATTTTATTGCCATTGCAACAATGTTTCTAGCATCTTCATCAGGAGTATATTCCATCTCAAGAAACCACTTTCTTTGGTCATCCACCAAAAGCAATTCCTCATCCATTAAAACTTTATTAGGAAATTAAAGCAATTCAGTCACATCTTCACGTTTCACTTCTAATTCTAGCTCTATTGCTATTTCCACCACATCTTCATGACTTCTTGTAGTGACATCTTGAACCTCTCAAGGTCATCCATGAGAGGTGAAATCACCTTCTTTCAAATTCTCGTGTATGTTTCTATTTTGACCTCCTCCCATGAATCATGAATGTCCTTAATGTCAATCTGTTCCAGAAGGTCAATCTGTTCCAGAAGGTTTTCAATTTAGTTTCCCATCAGAGGAATCACTATCTATGGCAGCTATATTCTAAAAAAATGTATTTGTTAAATAACAGAACTTGAAAGTTGAAATTACTCCTTGAGTCATGGGCTGCATAATAAATGCTGTGTTAGAAGGCATAAAAATGAGAATGAAAAAATGTATAAATACTTTTTATCTGAGGAATGTTTGACTTTTACATTTTAAGGCCCAAAGAGGCATTAAAATCAGACAACAACCATGTCCTCCTTCCCATATCGAAACTGCTTGTTAATGCTCCAAGTAGCTACAAATTAAGCTAAGAATGCCACATGCCAGATATTGCAACCCACACTTTACAGCTCAGCAATGTTTGGCCAGTCATGAATCAATGTCATTTCTGTAAACCAATGAGAATTCCTGACAAACAAATTTATATCAGCCTACTCTATATTTCTTCTTTTATCTTTAGTTATATTTTATTTATTTATTCTTTGGGGGACAGAGTATTGCCTTGTTTCCCAATCTGGAGTGCAGTGGCATGAACATGGCTCACTATAGCCTCAGCCTCCCTGTTTCAAATGAACCTCCTGCCTCAGCCTCCCAAATAGCTTTGACTGCAGGCATGCACCCCCACACCCAGCTAATTTTTAAGTTTTTGTAGAGATGGAGTCTCATCATGCCCAGGCTGGTCTCAAACATCTGGGCTCAAGTAATCCTCTCACGTTGGCCTCCCAAAGTGGTGAGATTACAGGCATGATTCGCCATGCCTGGCCTCTTTTGCCTTTAAAAACCTGGTTGCAATGAAAGACAAATGAAGCACTCTCCATGACAATCTGAAAGTGTGTCCAGGTAACTGTCCTCAACCTTGGCCCTTATAAACTCTCTATATTAATTTTTACTCCAGCTTCTTCCCTTAGATATGTAAAGACAATATTACTCTCTCTGTACATCTCCACCAGAGTTCTTGTGTGATCAGGTGCCTTGTCAGTGAGCAGTAATATTTTGAAAGGAACTTTTGTTTTTTTCTGAAATTTGGATTTTAAAAGTAAGCTTAACATTCAGTAAACCATTATGTAACAAATGTGCTGTCATCCAGGCTGTGTTGTCTCATAGGCACAGTAGATTTGGCATAAATCCTTAAGGACCCTGAGATTTTCACAATTGAGCATTTAGCTTTAACTTAATATGACAAGTTTCATTAGCTTTAATAAGAGAGTCAGCCTGTTCTCTGAAGCTTTGAAGCCAAGCGTTGACTTTTCCTCTTTCACTATGAAAGCTCTAGATGACATCTACTTCCAATATAAAGCTGGTTAATCTCCATTGAAAATCTGTTGTTTAGTGGAAAGACCTTCTGAATAATTTGTTGAAGATTCTACACCAGCACTCGCTCCTTCACCTTGCACTTTTATGTTATGGAAGTTTCTTTCCTTAAACCTCATGGACCAACCTCTGTTAGTTTCTACCCATTCTTCTGCAGTATTCTCACTTCTCAGCCTTCACAGAATTGAAGAGAGTTGGGGATTTACCCTGAACTTGACTTGGCTTAAGGGAATGCTGTAGTCGGTTCAATCTTCTATTCAGACCAGTAAAATTTTCTCCACATGAATAAAAATCTATTTTGTATAAAGGTTCTACATAGCTTAAAGTCACAATGAGATTAAACTAAATGCTTTTATTTAATATTTGATACTTTCATATCATTCATGTTTTCACTGAGTAGTACTTTTAATTTCCTTCAATAACTTTTCCTTTGTATTTACAACTTTTCTGTTTGATGCAAGAGACCTAACTTTCAGTTCATCTTGGCTTTTTACACGCTTTCCGTACTAAGCTTAATTATTTATAGCTTTTGATTTAAATTGGGAGATGTGAAACTCTTCATTTCACTTGAACACTTTGAGGCAATTGTAGTAATATTCATTGGCCTAATTTCAACATTGCTGTGTCTCAGGGAATAGGGAGGACTGATGAGAGCAAGAGAGATGGGGGAATGGCCAAACAGTGGAGCAGTCAGAATACACACAATATTTATTGAATAAGTTCACCATCTTATATGGGCCTGGTTCATGGCTTCCCAGAACAATTGCAAGAGTGACATTTAAGATCACTGATCAAAGATTGCTATAACAGATACAATAATAATGAAAAGTTTGAAAGATTGTGAGAATTACCAAAATAGGACACAAAGACACTAAGTGAGCACATGTTACTGGAAAAATGGGGCCAATATACTTACTTCATGCACGGTTTACACAAATTCTCAATTTGTAAAAAATGCACTATCTGCAAAGCACGACAACGTGAAGCACAATAAAAGAGATATGTTAGTTAGCTTGATATAGAACTGAATATAAGAATTGTTATTGGGGGATGATTTGAAATGGTCTGTGTTATGTAACCTTCCATTCACCTGAATGAGATTTTCAAAGAATCTCTTCTTACAAATTGAAACATATTTTTCAATATTATTAATTTATTGTCCACTAAATCATTAGTTGCTTGCCAAATTGTCCATTCAAAACTATTTATAATTTCTTTATGTACCCCATTCACTGCATTCCCAGTTCCTAACTACATATAACTTTCTAATAAATATAATATTGTCTCCTCAAAAAGGTAAGCAAAAAACATTTTCCATCTCTATGGTTATGCCTTACATCTTTTGATACTGAAATAAGATTTATATGATAAACTACCAGATAATAATTTTTTAAATCTCACTGTGACTTTAAGCTATGTAGAACCTTGATATTTTTACAATTACTTACAGAATTATATGTCACACAAAATTTTATACCCATTATTCTGTAATAAAATATATTTATTTTATTTATAGTTAACATATAATGTGACTATAATAGCATTTAATGTAGTCACAAAGGAAAAAAGTGTTTAATATTTGTTGCTGATAAAGCACATTTTAATCTCTCTTTCCATATTACTCTAGGCTTCTTTGTTATCACTTTCCTGTAAAAAGAAGTTTGACCTATTTTCAAAGATCCACTACAGACTGCATATGCAAATGCCATATTTGCTGTCTTATTTTCATAATCTTCAGATGCTAACACATAGGTTCTCTCACACTGTGCTGAATAAGTTGTACTATGCATAGTACTTTAATATAATTATTTTTCATCTCATAGTTACATAGCCCAAGATGAAGTTGAGAAAACCCAGGTACCACCAAAAAAAAAAAAAAAAAAAAATTAATTATATGATCTTCTCTCGCAGTACAACTTTTACATTATTTGTAGGCATATGTTTAGTTCCTGTGAGAAACATATGCCTTCTCCTGATCTTGGATAAAGGAGAGTGCTCTAAGAATATCATAATTGATAAACAGTGATCTTTGAAATGCTGATTTTCTTTTCAAAATGGATGGAAGCCTTGATTTTAGTTAAGGATCTCACAGTTTCCTGGGATGCTGAAGAAATTAACAAGAGTTCAAAAGCAAATATGCTTAATTATAAAAGGAGAATTGATAATAAATAATTTGGAATTAAATAGCAATCCTAATTTCAAATTCTAAAGCCCTGTACTTTGGAGATAAGAAGGGTTTTGAGTAAATTTGGTCTTGAGATGATTTCTGTTACAGATATTTTGCACCTTGCTCTAGAACATTCTGAACAGATAATAGTAGTTACTCTATAAATCTCTTTTCACTTACATTGGAAGTTTGAATTTAAGCCATGTTCTCTGAGGTAAAGGGTCAAAGGTTTTATCTACTAAGCCACCAAACACCTCAAGTATTTTTGAGTCCAGGTATTTCTTTATGACAGCAGACACTCATGAGGAATTATATGCTGTTCCTGAGGGTGAGGAAGTACAAGAAAGACAGCCTTATTGAGAGGACATATGCTGCAGACTGACAGATTTTGACCTTCACAATGACACAAAGGCAAAGATGAATGCAAAAGAGCCTCACTGCTGTTAAACATTGTAACAAGACAGTCTTCAGGACATAAAAAAAATCAAAAAAGAGAAGGAAAACTGTTTATCAATATAGAGAGAATGAAAACAAGTGTAATATTGGTTTGAGAGAAATAGAAACTCAAAGATAGAAAGCTTCAAATACCGTTGGTCAAACAAGTTACTAAGGATAGAAAAAGCAAAATGGCTGATATTGTCTAGTATTGTTTGGCAAATTATTACTTCAACTGCTTTTCTCCTTCTGTAAATAGAAATGATTATTATTCTTCAAGAAGAAATCCACTAACAGCATCCTTTTCAGGTAATTTTTTAAACTTTTAAACATTATATTATCATTGGAAATAAATATACCAAGGCTTAACCACCAAAGTGAAATCAGTAGGTATAGATAATAATCAGTTAATTGTATTTTAATTTTAATTAATTGTATTTGTCTTCTTTTTATTGTAATTTGTATCCTAAATTAACGCAACAGAGTTATGAAAACAAGTTAGAGAGAACTCACCTGACACCATACACTCTGTATGTGTCAGTAGAACTACAACCACAAACAGCATTGTGTAGTAGAACTACAACCACAATAACTCAAACGTTTAGTTTTAAGTAAAAAGTATTGTCACATGTGTCTTTTAATTTTTACTAATGAGTTGCAATAGCCTCCAGATCCTCATTAACAGAAAGTTGTCTCCTTTTTCCTGTCTTCTCAACATTTTGCCCAAAGCATCTTGTCTTGGGTTTTGTGTACAGTCTGATGTAAAGTGGTTTAATTCTCCTTTCAAATGCCAGAGAAGAGACACCACCAGAAAGCCCACTGGCACCCATTGCTGTTCAACCTGCCAGAGTCCTCATTAGCAGCAACCAATTACAATTACTTATAGTAATCTCTCAAAGATCTCTTTTCATTTCAAAATGAAAAAGTAAAAAATAAATGAAAATCACCAATATAAGCTAGATAAATCTAACACATAACTAAGCTTAATTCAAAATATATATTTTAGAAATCCATAATATTTATATTATGCAATTTCTCAACAATGGGTTTTTTATTTTTCCATTTTTTATTTTCAATAATTTCAATAACATTAAACAGAATAATATTAAATTATACTCTATTAAAATTTGTTGATAAAATGTTAATTATTGAAAATCTTACTAGTTAGAAGTGAGAATTAATTCTGTATAATGCCTGTATAGAAAAATGTATGATCATTTTTATCGGCTAAATATATATCAATTATCCTGTCATAAAGCAACTATCTGTAAATTTAAAAGATATTGAAGGGTTTTAGAACTGGCCATGCCAAAATATGCCACTTCAGTATATTAATTATTTTTCATTGAAGGCAATCTCTCAGTGTTATTATTAAAGATGATGCTCACTTATTTGGAAAGAGCTTGCAAGAAGAAAGAGGACTTAAATTCCACACTCACCTTGCAAATCGAGTTTTTAAAAAAACAAACTTATGACTCTGAGAGTACCTCAATATCCACCTATTTTTCTTGCCAACCACAAACACTTCCCTATTTGTCTCCAAATGTTTGTAAATAGTATAAAAAGCCAGGACATAGGAAAAACAATTGTCTTGCACTTAAATGAAAACAAAACAAAACAAAAAGAAACCTTAAATAATCCCCTTCTCTCAGATAATTCCCCGTTGATTGAGATGGTCATCTAATCTTTCACTGGATACCCAGTACCCACCATTAAACTTAAAATAGAGAATCGGGAATTGGACTTCTTAATTGACAATGAATGATACAACTATTCCTCCCATCAGTTTAGAAATTTTCTCTCTACCTGTCACTTCTAATTTTATTCCAAGCTGTGGAATTCTCTGGGCAAACATCTCATCGCCTATATCTCAGGCTACCCCAATATCCTCAGGACCTGTCCACATCCATGCTGCAGTTTTAGCTTCAGACTCCTCACCAGCAAATATTTTAAACAGGGATTTGTTATGTAAATGTAATGCCACTATACAATGTAATGAGGAACATATTTTTATTTCTCTGCCCTCAGACCAAACCTCAAACTTCCTACTTTTCCTAATAGAGAACCACCTCAATCTAAAATTCTCTAAAAATCATGCAACCTTGTGAGATGTTCCAGTGATTTCTTGGCCTCACATGCAAATAAAGTTGAATAGCTACTGAGTGCAGAAGCCATGCACATTGTTTAGAAATGGAAAACATACATTAGTAGCTTATCTCCAATATTAAAATTCACAAAATAGTTAGAGTAAGCAGTGATACTGTCAATTTCTTCAAATTCTTGTATAATATGTGAACTAATGTCAATTTGATCATATTAATCCCAGATGACAACCCTCAATAGAGTACTTGTTGCACGCTTAATGGTATGCTAAATTCTTTAAATGGATAATCTAATTTTACTCACACAACAACTGTATGAATTGATACTACAATTAGCCCACTTTACAGATAAATTGAAATGTAGACGTATTTATACAGTGTACCTTGACCAAATTCACAGTCAATAAATTAAATAATCATTCTTATCACAAAATACTCTGACTACTCTGCCTAAGCACTTAACTCACAGGCTGCATTTTTACTGGTAAAAATAGAGCTGTGTAGATCTACAATTTCATACAGTTATTAAGAATTAATGTGTGTCATGTAACATATTTAATTCTACCATTTTACAAAGTCACTTAAAAAATTTAATGGTATGTAAATTTAGAAATGTATTCTGCAACAATCTGGAATAAATATTTAATAATGTTTTAGGTTATTAGCATAAATAATCACAGAACATTTGGTATTGATAATACTTAGAAAGTCCTTCTAAACAAAGGCAAAAGAAAGAAAAAAGTAACTGCAGTATTTCATCCATAACCAGATGGTCAGGCATAACAAATCAGGAGTATGTAAATAACAGCATTGCAAGAACACATGAAAAATGGCTAGTTACTCGACATCTACTTATACATAGATGATCCCCATGTAGACAAGACAAAAATATGTACTTTTTATTGAGACTAATGCGGTCTCCGGAGTTGCCAGTATCATTTTAAAGTTCATTTATATAAAGGTATGTAAACAGATGTGTGAGGAACATCTGGGTCTTGTGCTAATATCAACTATAAAATACAGTACATATGCAATTCAAAATGAACATAAAATAAAATGGGAAAATATAGTCAACTGTAAGTTACTGAACTCAGCACCGTTATTCTCCATCTTGATGCCTACAGCAAGTATTTTTTTCCATATATTAGCAAACATTCAATAAAAAGTAATGTGCAGGCTCCAAGTCAACCAATGCCTTTATAATAACAAAGTAATAATTTCAGAAAGAATACATGGGTGCATTTCATATGGAGATAAGTTTGGTAGAGATAGCTATATTCATCCCAACAGAAATTTTATCAAAATGTTTGCTTCAAAATAAGCATATTGAGGAGAGATTTCCAGCCAAAACAGGTCACCCACAGCTAATTATATGGCTTTTGTCTTTATGCATATATTATGATTGGCAAGCTGCCAGTGGACATGTGTAAATAATGAACAAAGCAATGAATTTAAAAATTGTAAACCACTGGACCAAGCTTCTGTCTTAATGGCAGAATATTAACTTCCACACCTGATCCCCATTCTGATAATCCTGAAGTATCTTTATCAGATTTATTTACATTGTTCTTTCTTAGTATTTAACACTAGTCATATAAAAGAGAATTATAATACTTTAATAAAAAATAAAAAGATTAGTTTGGCTGAAGACTCACTTGCTTCAGTAAAATTCCACTCTATAAAAATAACTTCAATTCTTGTTCTACTTTAACTGTTTTCATTAAATCATTTTCTCTCGGCCTTAACCATACTGCCTATTTCTAGTTTATTTCTGCTGGCTTATCCTATCATAACATGAACATATTTTAAGTCAGAAGCCATATCGTATCTTCCTTTATGTCACCTCTAAAAGTAGTATGTACACACTGAGCATTCAGATTTCTCCTGTAGTTCAACTGGTTATGTCATAACTTTAGATATGAAAAACTAGTGGTTCAATGTTATCTGTTATACCTTCCATCTACTTTTAAACCTTAATCCATTTTGTAGAGTTGTCTTTTCTAAGACAAATTATTCTACTCAATGTAATTGTACTTTTAAAAATTAATTTTAAAACAGGTATAATTGCATTTTGCCAATATTTATTAAATCTAGGAGTTACGGCTTTGCCATAAAATTATATTTCTTCCTGTTTTCTATTAAAAAATCTAAATATTAAATAAATTTAATTTTCATAGTTTTTTGTATTTTTTAAAAATATCTCCCATCATTTAACGTTTATTATATTCTTGCCCTTTTCCCTCTTATGTATAATAAAACTTTAGGTACATTTGACATTTTAGACTATTTGGTTTAGCTTTTGCTATAAATGTTCACAATAGATTTCAAACTTTTTGTTTACTTTTAAGTAAACTTAAAGGACAAATCATTTTTAATTAGAGAGGCATATCGCAGATACTAATTTTATCCATCTCCTTCTTTTAACTTGTAACAAGAATGCCTCACATATGCCATAGCTGGTGTCACTATAACTTTCTATGCCCATGTTCAGTGTTGCTGACCATCCATCATAATTTCAAATTAGGGCCAAATTTGGCTTTAAAATCTTTTCTGTGATGTGACTGAAAAGAGATAATTAATGAATTTTATTTTTTATTTTAAATTGATGTTTATAAAGCAGTTTTCTAAGGAATCATCTGGAAAGTTTAGTCATAAAATACATTTCTAGTCAGCTCCCTGTAAATTTTGATTGAATATGAATGGGAATCTATATTTTAATAAAAATCTCCAATTTATTGAAGAATTCAGATCAACAGTTATTTAAGGTTCACACTTAGGAATAGGCGGTCTGAAACATTCAAATTAATGATCATGTCGTTTTATTTTACTTATGTGTTGATATATTTATACACTTATTTGGTTTATTATTTGGGTTTATTTGCTCAAATAATGTTACAGACTAAATGTTTATGTCACTCCAAAATTCTCATGTTGAAACTCTAACCCCAGTGTGACTGTATTTGGAGATGGGGCCTCAAAGGAGGTAATTAATGTTACATGAGGTCATAAGGGTGGGACCCTCATCCTACAGGGTTAGTTTCCTTGTAGAAAGAGACAGTAAAGAGCTTGGTCACTCCCTCTCTCCTCACTCACCCACACTGGACGAAGGGCCACATGAGAACAAAGTGAGAAGGTGACCTTTTGCTACCCAGAAAGAGAACATTCACCAGAAACCAACTATGCTGGCAAATTGATCTTGAGCTTCTAGCCTCCAAACTGTGAGAAAATACCTTTCTGTTGCTTTAAGCCACTCAGTCAGATGTATACCACATTTTGTTAGCATGGCCTGAGCAAAGTAATACAAGTAACACATTCAATGGTGATTTCTTTCTATTATTCGTTTTTTTTAAAACAATTACCCTGTTTATAGTAAAGCTGCTTATTCCCCTCTGCCTCCCCCCCAAAAAATTAGTTTTCTCCTTCATTTGGTGGTCTGGAAAGGTGAAACATACAAAAGAAAACAAAATAAAATGAAATGAAAAAAAAATGTGTCAGTCAGATGTTAGCCAAGAAAATGGAATCATTAATCACAATGGGAATTAGAGATTTGTTGTATGAATTAGGCGTTACTCGTATGTAGGGAGAGTTGGAAAGAAAATTGAAATGGGAACATCAGCAAATAAGAGAAAGACTCACTAACCCGTTTTTGTATAATATTGGTGCATGAATAAGACCTCAGAGGAAAGTATGAGAATTCATTAAATCTGCAGGTGAAGAGCAATCTGTAAGCGGGGATTCAGAAAGAGATCCACAGAAATTTCCAGGTCCTGGAAATCTTTTGCCCCTTTGTAACTACCTCTCCTAAGGGCCTCCAGCCAAGCACTGGGTGGTTGACCTGGGACCACAGGGGCTAGCACGATTAGCGGTCAAGGCGGGTTCCATATCTAAGTGAAGTTTAGATATGGAGACCACCCAAAGAGGCACCCCTTCAAACGTTCATGGCCAGGTTCCACTGTGAGAACCTCTCAACCTTACAGGCTGCTGCTTTTACTTTGCCTTTCAAACCTCAGGTAAATTTTACTGTTAGCTAACCATAATCCAAAACCTAGGGAAAGGGATTCTGAGAAACATTTCTAATAGCCTTAGTGAAGGTGACGTAAAGCAAACCAGCATAGAACAAAGAAAACTGCAATTCAGCATTCTCTCCAGTTAAAGATTAATTTTCTCCTCTGATTCTTCACAGTAAAATAGAATGTAAATAATAAAGTACTAGTTTGGGAATCACAAAAATTGGGGATAATGCTATTTATTCTTCTGATAAATATATACCATAATGCAAGTCTGTCAACATTTTCAGGTTAAATAATTTTTGTAAATGAAAAGAGCCTATTAAAATAATCATGGCTGAGGTTCTTTCCTGGACAAAAACTCTGTTATACTCTTTATTATTGTACTTTGCTTCTTTGTTGTCCATAAGCAAAGGAAATCTAAAAGCATGGTAAGCTGTTGGAGTCTTTAATATATTAAAGAAGTCTGAGTCAATCAAGTACAATATGCCTTGTTTATCCGTGCATCTTGTATAATACATGCTACTTAGAGCCTCACATTATCCAGCTTTATCCCAGAGAAGATTTGCTCTACTAACTCATTCAGGCTTCTGCTCCTCTGCAATACCTAGATCATCTCTGATTATGGTATTTCATTAATATACACCCAATTTTTGAAGCTGTATTTGCAAAAGGCATTACAATGTAGCTGAATTTAGAAAGTGAGATTTTTAATTTTCAAAACTATGGTAGAATAAAAGGAAGAATCACATACTTTCTCTTAAAATGTCACATTGTGTCAAATAATTTTTTAATTGAAGATATTATTGTTACAAGAGATAATAGGCAAATGTCTTTTACAGATGAATCCCCGTAACTTGGGTGAAGATAATCTCCCCTCAAAAAGGTGGAACCATTCCACCCTCTCTTGAATATGTGTTCTGGTTAGTGACTTGCTTTGAAAGAGTAGAGTACAAAAAGGGAATGGGGTAAAAGGTTACCATGGTTGCCAGGGGAGAAAGCTGATAAACACTGCCCTAGACAGGTAATTGTTAACATCATTAATGATGAGCCCTGTTGATAATATGTATTTCCGTATAATGTGCTAAGTTTAGTGCTTGACCCCATGGTCTTCCTCCCAAACCACATAACCCATATCTAATTACAAGAAAAAAAAATCAGAAAAATCCCAACTGAGTGACATTGTGCAGAATACCTGATCAGTACAAATTAAAACTGTCAAGGTCATCAAGAACAAGGAAATTCCGAGAGATTGGTATAGCCAAGAGGAGCCTAAGGAGATATGATGTGAAAAATAATGTGGCCTAGATGGAATTCTGGAACATAATGAAAACATAAGGAAGAACTAGCAAAACTTTTTTAGAAAATCACATATAGTTAATAGCAATATACCAAATTTGCCTCCTTAGTTGTGACATATGTACCAGAAAAGTATAAGATATTGGAAAAAATGAGAAACTGGTTAGGAAAATATGGGACTTTTGTACTGTCTTTGCAACTTTTCTATAAATTTAAACCTATTCTTAAAAGGTTATGAAAATCATAGATTAGTAGGTTAAGATTGTAATTATTTTATAGATTCATTCACTCAGCAAATATTGAATACTTGCATTTACACACACACATATAAATTTGATTCTTCTCTTAAAACCCAGTGCTTACTGATATTAAGCCTGTATTTTTATAGTAGTAATTAATTGAATATGATAATGTTTTTTCTTTTAGATAGGACAAGGGCCGTCTTGTTCACCAGAGTTCCCCCCAACCCATTTATCTCATTTTTTTTCCTAGTCCTTGCACGCATTTTCATTTGTAGCCCATAATCTGAGTAAAGAGACAATATGTTAAAATAAAAGTTGGAATAAAAAATAAATACAGCAAACAGTCATAAAAACCATAAAAGAGTGATGCCATGTGAAGAAATAAATATTAACTTCTTCAAATTTCAATATTCTGATTGTGTTGAATTTATTCGTCAAAGAAAGTTCATTCTCTGATATCAATAAAAGTGTGGCAGGAAGATACATGGGAATAGAGCAGGATAGACTAAGATCATAACAAGTAGAAGAGCTTGGGAAGTAGGAAGTTAGCTATAGATAAGTCATAATAATACTTTTGAATCTTGGCATATCACCAGAATGATCTGAGAATGTGTAAAAAAGCAAGCAAACAGAAAACAAACAAACAAACAAACAAAAAACATAGATTCTCTAGGTCATTGTTTCTTACAGTGAAGTCCCATCACTAGCAGTATTGGCATCACTGGGGATGTTTGAGAAATGCAAACTCTTGACCCCAATTTCAGGCCAACTGAATCAAAAACTCTGGAGATGAAGCCCAGAAATTTGTGTTATAATAGGTCCTTTATGTAATTCTTATTTCAGGCTAAAATAGGAAAACCACTTTCCAATAGATTTGTTTTAGTTATCTTAAACAACATTACATTTACCATTCAGGACGAATATGATGACTATTGTGGGAAACACTGCCTATGTAAAGATGAAAATACCATAGAGATATATGTGCACCCAGTGTTTTACTGGTTAACCCAGAAAATGTAACAATTTTACCTTTGATTATTGAATAAGTTTACTTTTGATTATGATTAAAGAACAAGAAAGCATATCTACCTACAGTGTTAATCACTTGGTGTTGATTCTGGAATACTCTGGTCAGTGGCTTCCTCTATCTACTTCTGTTTTTAAAAATTACCTTATGTTTTTGGCATTGTGCTAATGTTTTGTTTAATTCATAGTGACATTTACAGGGCCAGCATTATTATATCTGTTTGAGAACTGAGAAAACTAGGAATGAAAGAATTTAAATGGCCTGATGAACTGTGGTTTAGAAATAAGCTTATTGTCTTCCTCCACTCTACAACCTTGGCTCTTTCAGTCATTCAATCCAGCTCTGTTTTAACACGTCGAATATATGCTAGTCACTGGAAAATGTGTTTGGGCTGCAGGATAAGACCAAAAAACTGAATAAATCAAGGATATTTTTACTATAACTCAAATTATAGTCTGCTGTTGTATTATAATAATTGTAATAATCATATATGTTGGGAATTTCTTTACCACATTAATTTCCAAGTTCAGGTATTATAGAAATCACAATCTACTTTTAAATCCAAGACAGGATCAGACCATCTTTTCTGTGGTTGCTTCTCCTTTAGCATACAAATCTGGGTTGGTTGGCCTGTGACTGATCAGAGATAATTGAGAAATTATAGTAATGATTTTTTTAAGTCATGTAAAGAAATCACCATTTTGTAGTAAGTGTGAACTGGCATCCTTTCATTTCTTATATCATCTAATGTATGAACAAAAAGATAATCTATTTGGGCACATGTAAATACTAGTTTTGGAAAATATGTATTGAAACTACAATCTGGCAACAATTGGTACTGTGGGAGAGGAAAAACTTCTCATTATTCTCTTAGGTTCCATAGCTGGGTCTAAAAACTAAACTAACCTAGGGCATATTAAGAAGAGAAAATAATATACATTTTATGGAATATTTTTAAGTGCTCACCAGAGTCATCACAAGAAAAATGAAAAACCAAAACAGCAGGTAAGGCTGATAACATATATTTTTAACAACAAGAAGAAAAAAAATGGTAACTTTGTGTGGAGGTGTGAAAAGACACATGGATTTGGTCTAGAAGCAGTAAATTCTGAGAAAGAAACCAGAAAATAAATGGAAAAATTAATGAAAGATAAAGGTTGTTCTAGTAGGTTTGTTTGTGCAGATACATTTGTGTATCTATTCCCAGTGTCTGGTGATGAGCATGTACTCTTCCCGACAGAGGGGAGCATTTTTCTAGTGGGAAATTTTATGACCTGCTTTTAGCTAGAGAGGTCAGAGACCCCTTTCCTGCATCAGCTATGTTTCAAATGACTTCTGCTCAAAAGAATCAATGTTCCTAAGTATCATATTGTTGTGGGTCATGTTCCGAACTCCTTCACTTCCTCTGTCTGAAACTTCCCAAGGAATTTTACGAATTAAAAAGCTGAGTTGGTGGATGTGGAGAGGAGAGTTAGGTTGGTAGCAGCGTAGTTAAAGATCTGCAAAGGGACAAGAGAACATAGATTAGTATAAGAATAAATTAGCAGAAAAAGACCGCATCTGAGCACACTTCTCCAAATCCCACTAAAACAGACTCCCAAACTTGAGAATGGATAAATTCAGTAAATTGGTTGAGCATTATTAATCTGAGAGAGTGTTTATCTTCTTTTTTAAAAAGTGTACATTAGACACTGTCCTGTCCAATTCACTTGGAAGCAGCTTTTTTTTTTTTTTTTTTTTTTTTTTGACAATAATTGCACAATTTTCCCTCATGCTTGAGGGGCAGTCAGTGTACCAAGGACGTGACCATTTTGAAGTACCACAGCATTCAACTTAAATTCTGATTAAAATGCTGCCAATGTTTTCATAGTGGTATGAAATCTTGTTCTATTATCATGGAAATATTTAGGATTTTTTTTTTCACACCATAAATTCTAAAAGTTAGGAGTAAAGAAATAACATCCTCAACACTGAACATTACTTAGGATGGAGAGAGACTTAAAAAGAGGGAAATTTCTTGATCTGTGATCTTGGGAACAGCAGTCTGCTTTTTTATTTTTCTGACTTCAGAGACAGAATTGCTATGAGTAGTAGGCCATTCTTGCGTTGCTATAAAGAAATATCCGCATCTGGGCTTAATTTGGTTCATATTTCTGCACGCTGTACAGGAAGTGTGGTACCAGCATCTGCTTCTGGTGAGGGCCTCAGGAAGCTTACATTCATGACAGAAGGTGAAGGGGGAGCAGGTGTGTCACATGGCAAGAGAAGGAGCAAGAGAGAAGGGGGAGGAAGTGCCATATTCTTTTAAATAACTGGATCTTACATGAACTACCAGAACAAGAACTCATGCATTATTAAAGAGATGGCACTAAGCCATTCATGCGAGATCCACCCTCATGATCCAAATACCTCCCACCAGGCGCCACAAACAGCATTGGGAATTGCATTTCAAGATGAGATTTGGAGAGGACAAATAGCCAAACAACCATATAACTGTGGAAATTCCTGTTTTGTGCTCACCTAAAAGGATGGTCTTCCAATTGCCCTGGGAGTAATTACCTTGGTCTAGTTTAATGTGGCTTTTATGAAACCAGAATTTTTCTTTGATTTTGATGACAGTGCTGGGCTCAGCAGTCCTTTGCAAAGCCCTTTTCAGTTTTTTCAGTACTGTGCAAGGTGACAATGTATGCTTTCTTCTAAAACCCTTTAGGCACGGCCAATCTCCCGCCTTAAAAGAATGCCAAGTTGATGGAGGCCACACTTTGTTTTTCACCTGTTGATAATATGTTTCAAATATACCTGTTAGCTCCTGTATATAGCTAGCCATAGCATCAAATTGTTCACTTAAATCCCCATCATGTTCTCTCAATTCAGGAATGGAGATTTAGAGATGTTAATAGGCATAGGGAGACCCAAAATTATTTTACAAGGGTTTATCTGTGTGTCCTATTTGGAATGTTACAGATTTTTATGAAGGCCAGGAGTACGGCTTCTGACTATTTAAGTGTAGTTGAGTCAAGATTTTTATATTCCATTTGCCATGGTGTTTGAGGATAGTACAGAATGCCCAATGTTAATGAGAACCCGAAAGTTATTGTAAGAAAGTAGTTTATTTGTGCCATAAAATGAAATCTCTCATCTGATTCATTCCATGATGAAGTTCCCAAACGAGGAATAATCTAAGTTAATCTTCTTTACTATTGTAGTAGAATTAGTACAGATAATCACCAAACAGTGAGAGAAACCTACATATGGCGGTAAATCTATAAAATCCATCTGGAGCAGTGCTAGGAGCAGTGTAGACCTTGGAGGATTCTCTGCAGTTGGCTAATTTCCTTGAGAAATGTGAGATTTGTAAGTAGTGCTTTGGAAATAACTTGGTCATGAATGCCATGATTTTGTGGATGTCAGGGCAGAACAAATTGTCTTTTAGTCCTTTGTATCCATTTGTCTTTTTCATACTGGTACAATTGTTTGACAATTAATAAGATTAACCAGGGTTAAAGGCAGGTTTGTAACTTGGGTGGAGAAAGTTTAAGGAAGTCTGTTTTCAATTTCACATTTAGTAGCCTTGTTGGCTCTACTGCTCCTTAGAGATACAGTATTAGTCTTCTTAGTATAGGCAGGTCGGTGAACAATATACCATTTTTAGTAGGAAGGTGAATCACAGGCAATCAGGCAGCAATTGTATGCCCTTTGGCAATAAGAGCACCTTCAGAGGTGAAGAATTTGTGCTATTTCCAGATTGTGGCAACTGTATGACAGACTCCCACAGCATATCTGGAGTCATTGTAAATAGTTGCAGGTTTCCCCTTTGTCAGTGTGCAGTCTTTAATAAGAGATATGAGGTCAGCAGCTCTGGCTGATTTTACAGTGAGCAAAGAGTATGCCTTAAGTGTTTCATGGTAGGAAACTATGGTATAGGCAGTTATTATGTTCCCCTACAAATTCCATTTACAGGAGCCATCACAAAATAGAAATAAGTCTGGGTTGTCTAAGTAGATATTTAAGAGATCCTCTGGTGGCTTTAAAACCATTTCTATAGATGCAAGGTAATCATGTAGAATGAAGTGTAGCTAACCATCATCAGAGAAAGATAGCAGAGTAACTGCATTTAAAGAGCTACAGTGACATAAGATGATGGAGATATTGGCTAATAGGGCCTATTTATCAGTGGTCTGCTGCCATGTAGAGAGTTACTATGTCTTATGAACTTAGAAGAGAGCAAACACAGCATGGAGAACGCAGAGGTGAATGGAAGTGTCTCATATAAGAATACTGGCTTTGTCAATTAGGGCAGCACCTGCTGCTATCACACACAGGCATGGGGCATGCCTGATGCCACGGGTCTAATTCACATGAGAAATATGATACGGGACATGTGTGAGGGGCAAAAGTTTGTCCTGCAGCAATTACATGATTTTTATGACAATATAGCTGAAAAGGTTTGTTGAAATTAAGTAAACCACGATGCGGGAAATGCTAATTTTAAGGGTTCAATGGATGTAATATGTTCCCGAAGGCCAGAGAATGAGGTGTCAAATAATATCTGGGAGGAAGGCATATAGGCATTTAGCAAAGGCTGAAAAATTACTAATCCATGGGCAACAATAGACGGGTGCTCCTAGAAATTTTTGGAACTGCTTTTTTGGTTTGTTTTGGAGAGACAGATGGACAAAATAACTCCAAGTATTTTGTGGGGAGGTTTTGAGTGCTTGCAGATATCTCATACTCTAAGTAGGTTATAATCATTTGTACACGTTGAAATTTATATTAGGAGATTTTAAGGCTTGTTTCAGCTAGAACCTTTGGGAGAATGAGGGACCTTAAAAGAGCACCCTGCTTAGTCTGGTTATAAAATAAGAGGTCAATAATATGCTGAAAAAGAATGGAGCTTTGGGTAAAGGTTACAGAGTCTAGGTTAGCATTAAAGATGTGGAGAAATATTGACGGGGACTTGCAATATCCCTGGAGTATCGAAGTCCATGTTAATTGTCTTTTTCTAAACGTAAATGCAAAGAGGAATCACTAGTCAGGTGCAATAGAATTGAAAAGTCACCTGAGCAGTGGTCAATTACTGTAAAGCAGACTGTGTTCACAGAAATTGAGGTAAGAATCGTGGTTGGATTAGTCTCTATGAGAAATCACAAAAAAGTTTATGATTCTTGGATGTTGTGCAATCAATCGATTTGGTTTTCTTCCAAATAAAACTTTTTTTTTTTTTCTACTGACAAGCTTAGGGTATTGCAAAGTGAGTAAGTAAAGAATAGCCTACAGTAAGACAGTCTGTTCACTTCCTCATTATGTGTCTCAAGAAAGGGAGTACTGCGCTATTCATGAGAAAGGTTTACTGCATATTCTTACTGTGACCCACTTATAGAATATCACAAGAAATTTGTGAAGTCATGTTCTCAACTTTTAAAATGTCATTTAAAACTCTCTTAATGAAATGTCTGAAGCCTTATTTATAACAAAGCGTTTTCTAAATTTTGAACGATATATTTAATAATATTTTGAATTATAAAGTGAGGTCCAGGTTGGGTGAGGTGGCTCACACCGGTAATCCCAGCACTTTGCAAGGCCGAGGCGGGCGGATCACGAGGTCAGGAGATCGAGACCATCCTGGCTAACAGGGTGAAACCCCATCTCTACTAAAAATACAAAAAAACTAGCCGGGCGTGGTGGCGGCGCCTGTGGTCCCAGCTCCTCGGGAGGCTGAGGCAGGAGAATGGCGGGAACCCGGGAGGCGGAGCTTGCAGTGAGCTGAGATGGCCTTATAATAAAATATAATATATTATAATATTTTAATAATATAATAATAAAATAGTATTATTATCCAATAATAATAATAAATAAAAATAAAGTGAGATCCAAATTATAGGTATTCTCATTCATAGGAAATTTACAAATGGTAAATCATTATCTATACCACCACAGTCTATTTAATCAATACTCTTATATACATTTCTATGGGCATGTACTTTTTTTTAATTTATTTTTTTTTGAGACGGAGTCTCGCTCTGTCGCCCAGGCTGGAGTGAGTGGAGCGATCTCGGCTCACTGCAAGCTCCGCCCCCCGGGTTCCCACCATTCTCCTGCCTCAGCCTCCCGAGTAGCTGGGACCACAGGCGCCGCCACCACGCCCGGGTAATTTTTTGTATTTTTAGTAGAGACGGGGTTTCACCGTGTTAGCCAGGATGGTCTCGATCTCCTGACCTCATCATCCGCCCGCCTCCGCCTCCCAGAGTGCTGGGATTACAGGCGTGAGCCACCGTGCCAGGCCGGACGTGTATGTTTAATATAAACTACTTGATACTTCCAAGTTGTTTATCATAGTGGTTATGCCAATGCGGAAGAGTTTTTGTTTCTCAACATCCTTGCCAGTGTTTGCTTTTTAATAGTTTGCTAATTTATGTGCATAAAGTGACAATTCGTTTCAATATGAATTATCCTGATGATTTCTAAGTGTGAGCAGCTTTCCCCACATTTATTGACCGTGCATGTATCATATTCTCAGGATTGTCATTCTATTGCTTAATAGTAGAAATTCTATAGTCAAACAGACAAGGTATAGACCCCAGTTGCACATTAGCTTTATAAACTTGAGGATATCACTTAAATTATCTGTTCTTAAGTTTCCTCATCTGTAAAATGAGAATAGTAAGAATACCTACTTCACAGGGATATTCTGAGGGCTTAAAGCATTTAGAACAGAGTCTAGCACAAAATCATCACTTAAAATGTTAGTTATGATTATATTCCTGCACATTGAAAGAGCTTTTTTTCAATTAATAACACTTCTTACACAAGTTAATTCACAGGTCAATAAAACATTCTTAGTTATAGAAAGTGCAAATATTTTGTCATATTTTGTGGACTTTATACTTACACATTATATAGTTTCTATTCTGTAGAAAATTTTTCTAATTTAGTCATATACCGGCTTTTGTGCTTAATTTTAGAAATTTTTTTTTTCAAGATTTCTGGATATAATGAGAATTTCATGTTTTTCTTCTAAAAATTAAAAAATAATTGATTTATTTTTTGTCCAGATTATGGAAATGAGATAAGGCATTTACAAATAAATGGCAAAGTATTGTTGAATTATTATAAAAACTCGAACTTTCTCAAAATTTTGCAATGTATTTTCTGAAATATAGGTAATTTATATGTATAAACACGGGTATGTGTTCGGCCCATTCTGTCCACTGGTCAATGTATCTCTTCCTTTGCCATGACTGTTTTATTGACTTGACAATTACTATCTAGTTAAGAGCCAATCACTCTGATCACATCATTGCTTTTTTCTTCAAAACTATCTTCAGTATTATTGGAACTTTGATGTTCCATGTCAGTTTTAAAATTGACTTCCAATTCCTACTGCCAAATTTACGTAGTATTACTATTTTCATTAGTTTAGATGTTATAGATTTTAAGAGAAAAAAGACACCATTATCATATTATCTTCCCTTCCATAACCAAATAATTTTCTCCTTGTATTCAGTTCTTTATTCTCCAATAATATTTACTAATCTCCATAGAATTTATGTGCAGTATTTTTTGGTTAAATTTACCCATAGTTTATTTCTAATTTATTTCTAATTTTGTTGGTAATACACATGGATTTTTAAAATGTTGTTCTGCAGTATGTAAAACTGCAGACTGTGAATAAATCATATTATGTGTAAGAAAATAATTTTCACTTTTTTCCCACATGTTATGCCCTTTCCCCCTCTTTTTTTTTTTTTTTTTTTGATATATTACAATGCACAATAAGCCTAGTATAATTTTAGGTAGAGATGGTGATAAAAGCCACAGGTCTGGTCTGAAAAGCATAAAATACTCCAGATAGAATTTAATATATGTGCTTTGTGAAGGTTTAAAAATAATCTGTTGAGTACAGTGTTCACTTCTTGAGTGATGGGTGCACTGAAAGTCCGGACTTTACCACTAAATAATATACATATGTAAGAAATCTGCACATACACCATATAAACCAATTTAAAAAATAAGAATAGGAGGGTTTTTTAAAACATATTGGAAATTCTCAAGTAAAGAAGCAAAAAGGAGCCTGTCTGAAAGGTTCAAAAAATAATTAGATAATACCTAGACATCAGAAACTTCTACTGGTCCAGGATTGAAATTCAAGAGGCTGTACCTGCAGTTGTTCTGTTGGAGACAGTTATAATCTGTTCAGGATTTCCTGTAAAATTGTTTTCTTAACTAGGGGTTGAATTGATACCTATGCTTGGAATGCTAGGTTCTGAAATAACATTCCCCTTGCTGTCATAACTACCACAAACAATTGCTAGTAGCCATCAGGAGGAGAAAGCTCCTCTTTTCTTCCTGCCTTCTGATCTCCAGCGACCATTTCCATTAGGCAGAACTTAGGAAGTTTATTGGCAAGAGATTCTGGGAACTGTAATTTGTAGGTTTTGAAACCCAGTAATACAAAGAAAAGAATATAGATAAGCTCTTTAAATTGAATGATCAATGATAATTTATTTATGACTTTATTTTCAGGGTAAGGATATTCTCTTCTCTTCTGAGTTTATTATAAACTTCTTTAAGTCATGGATACATGGTGAATTGTAATAAACAGACTTTTTCCTATAAATCTTCAGATAATCAATTTTATTCTAAATTAATGTCCATATGACACATTACTTGAACAGATATTCTGATGTTGCAATATCTTTTAACTCCTTAAATAAATTCAGTTGGTGGTTATGTATCTTTTTTACAATAGTTTATCTGATTTGTCAATATTTTAATTCATAATTGTGCATACAGTTTACAAGTGAGACTAGTCTGCAAGTTATTTTTCCTTCACCAATTTTCTCCCACGTGTGGATTAACAACTTACTAGCATGCTAAAATATATTGGGAATCTTCCCCTATTTTATTATTCTCTGAAGTAGTATTACCATACAGAAATATATATTTATTAAATTTTATGAATGGCATTTAAATTCTATGATCTCCATTATAATCTGTGAAACATTTGATGACCAATTTAATTTATTTAATCTTTTTGTTGTTTTACATATATATTATACATGAGTTTATATATATATGATATGTGTGTATATATACATGTGATATGTAATGACATACCATATATATATACACACACATACTTATACTATGCATGTGCACATAGAGTTATATAATTTCCTCTTTAAAATGTCTTCTAATGCCTTCTCTATCACATTTCTCAAAGAAAGAGGTTTTGTTTATTGATCCAATCTGTTCCCTCTGTGATGTATTCTGTATTATTTATTTATGCCATATTTTTATTATGACTGACATCTACTATATTTAGTTTTACTTTGTTGTCTTTGTTACCATTTTTAGTATATTCTTAGTTTATTATTTGTATTTCTTGTGTGTCCATGTGTGCTATTTAGAGCATTTAAGGCTCCAAGTTCTCTGCTTAATACAGATTTAGCTACGTCCCATGATTTTTGATATGTAGCATATCCACTGTCTTCCATCTAAACCCAGAAATAATGCAGCATTACATTTTAATTTTTTAAGTATAGGGTTACCATCTCCTACTATATATGTTGTTTAACTAATTTAAATGCAATATAGAAAATGTGACCTGTATTATATATTCTCTTTAATATTTTATTTTATGATCATTTGAAAATATATTTCTTGTTCTTATTTAAAATACCTCATGTGTTGCTTGTTTACATATGTATATTATTTATCTATGGTGAATGTATGTTTCAATTTTCTTTCAATAATGACTTATTGAGTAAACTCTTCTATTCAAAATGTTTAGGTTCCTTTTGAAGCGATATTTTGTATCCTATGTTATTATATTTTAAGGTTGGTTTCCAGTCTCCCTCTGTCTCTTCTCTCACCCCTGCCTCTGTATGATTTTGCATCTTCCCCAAAACCCCAGCTTTCATCTCTTCCATGTACCCTGGACATTACATCTTCCAGTTGGAGATCCATAGCGGAGGATAGTATGGCTCAGCTTCTGGTCAGGAGCCTGTTTCTGTTTCTCTTCATTTGGCCCAGCAGTTTGCTAGAGGCTGTAGCTCTGCCTCTTTCAACAAGCAGCTAAGAGCTGACCATTGATCAGACTCTGAGACTCAAGTCTGGCTTTAGGTCACCCATCTTGAATGAAACACATTTTGGTCCATCGCTTACCTCTGATCCTAGAGCCCCCTCCTAGTTCCAATGCTATTGTCCCCATGGTATGTCTGTCTGTTTTGTTCTATTTGTTCATGTTTGTGTTTTGGTTTGCTTCTCTTTTCTAGTCCACATTGATATTTGAATTATTTGTTCATCTAACCATGCATTGTTATTTATGCATGTGATTAGGATTTGAACTTACTGGATTTTTGCACAAGAATTTTTTTGTATTATTTTTATAGTATTGTTTTTCTGCCACATTTTAGTATACCGGATATTGTGAGTCATGATAATGTCATTTTGGAGAGCTTTGACTACATATAAAACAAGTTTAGGATTTAGTTAAAGTTTGAATGATTAACTTGGAATTAAAATAATGGCATGATCAAAATCTAAATTCTTTTTTTTTTTTTTTGAGATAGGATCTTCAGTTGCCCAGTAATTCTCTCACCTCAGCCTCCCCAGTAGGTGGAACTACAGGTGTTCACTACCACAGGCAGCTAGTTTTCTGTGATTTTCTTTAGTAGAGACGGAGTTTCACCATGTTTCCCAGGCTGATCTTGAACTCCTGAACTCAAGCAACCTGCCTGCCTTGGCCTCCTAAAGTGCTGGGATTGCAGGTGTAAGCCACCTTTCCTGGCCCTAAAACCCAAATTCTAAGATATTATGTTGTGTCAGATAGCCTTGAATATAGGGTTTCTTTGTTATAATTCTCAACTTACATCTTAGAGAGATCCTTACATAAATATCTAAACTGTATTTTTGCCCTGCTGATTTTCATATTATGAAAGATGTCTGTATTACTTTCTTCTTATCAACCATATGTAATTTTGAAATGTATCATAAGGTCCTAGAAAAATTTAGTGAGAATGTGAAGAATTCACTAGAATCTAAAGAATATATATATATTTATATTCTTTATATATATGAATATATATAAAGTATATATGTGTACTAAGTATGTATATATATACATATGTACTTTCTTATGTCTCTAATTGTCCAAATATAGTGATACCACACTCTCTCATACATAATAATTTTAATCCTGAAGATTATAGTAGTTATCTTAACTCTCATATTAAATATCATAGCTGTAAAAGCCATAGTCATGAGGTTTATAGTGACTTGAGACCTGTTTGAAGATCCTTAGATAAGAAATGATGTTGAATGTGAACTTGGCTCATTGACCACAAGGGATATGAAAAATGTGAATTTAAACATAAGGTCTTAAAGACAAATGTGGAATTTTGAAATTTCTTAAGTTAAAGCATCAATTTACCAGTATAATACATTGCACAAAAATTAATATACTACTTTTGAAGTTCTGCTTTGATTACCTTGGATACTACCCTACAACTTACATTGTCAGCTTATTTCTTGCTATGTATCTAAAATGGACAGAATGTTACAAGTTCTATTATATTTTTGAAAATGAAAAAAAGCTTTGAATTGAAAATGAAAAATATTAATGATACAGCTTTAAACCTATTTTTTGTTTCAGTAATTCAGCAATTCCTTTAATAAACAAGAATAAATTCCTGTTCTGCAAATCTTAATGAATATGTATTTTAATTAGATTTTAAATCCTGATTATATAAACAAAAGATGTTATCATTACATAAATGGTTACACAAGTAGTGTTGATTATTCTGGGTTAGCATCATAAATTCTTCCTTTCACTTTGCTTGTATGTGAATGTGTGACAAGTTTCAGAGAGTACCAGATCAGAGAGAAGGACTTTAAAATCTTCATTTTTACCCAGAATTAACAAGCAGTGTGAACTAGATCAAGTCTCTATTTTCACATCTAAGAAATGAACAACTACATTAAATAGTGCTTGTCTCTGTCTGCTTTATATATCCTATGTGTCCCTAAGCCAATTTAGCACTTCTGAATAAGAACAAAACACAACAAATAAAAATATTCAAAACAATGACATATTGGTGAATCCAGCATATTTTCATGAAAGCCCAGCGTAGAGAAGTATGAAATGATGAGATAAAGAGGGGAATAGATTTTTGATTATCTCTTTAAATTAGCAGTAAGACTCTAGATATAACAACGGTTTTAGAACTCAGAATATAATATTGCAGAATGCAGTTCTGACTGGAAGTCACATGACAGCAACAGTTGTGAATAAAATTCCCACACAATCTACTATATTACAAAAGAATAACAGAAAATATTGCTAGAATGGTAAGCAAAATCTGTCTGCTCTAGTTAGAATTACAACCTAATTTAAATGAGTCCAATGAACCCTTCTATAGAAGAAAGAATCCATTTTCATCAAAGTGGATTCAGCTTGTGGAATGCTGTGTGTGGTTGTGGCCCGAGTCAGAGCCCACTGGGACTGGCAGCCCCTGCCATCAGTATCTGTCATGGAGCAGACATTTCTCTTTGTATTATCAGCCAGCTCCAGGCTCCTGGGCTGGTCAGACCGCAGTGAAACGCTGACAGTGAACTGTTGCACAGGAGAGACCTGTAAGAGGTTCTCACTCTGTATTTAAAGGGCCCGGGAGCTGCAGGAAGACAGTGTTTCTGCCTCTTCTAAGTGGCATGTATGAAGAGACACCTGATTTAGCAGCTCTGACAGCCCACAGGAAACTTGACCCAGACAGAAACAGAATGTGAAATAACAGGAGCTCTCATCCTTGAATTTTAAAAAGAGGAGTAGGGGACTAAGAATTCTGAGTGTCCCTGGTAGCAAGGCATCATTTGGTGAGTTAAACGCACACTTTCATTTAATTTACCAAAACACCATGTATGCTGATAGAATTTAAATAATGTATCATTAATCATGTAGTAAATAGGTAGTTGTGGAGACAAAAAATCTTTTATCATAGGAATTGAAGCAGCAATTAAAACACAGCAATTAAAACTGTACCCTAGAATTCTACGACTTGGTTTCAAAATTTGTTTTGATCACTTAGCAGTGATGACAACTTTGACAAGTTTTTAAAATTTTCTGTTCCTCTGTTTTCTTCATCTGAAAACATGCAGACAATGCTCATATTTTTGTTGTAAGGTTCAAATAAGCTTGTCTTAATTGTTTAGTCAAGCATCTAATGTTTAGTAATGGCTCAAAAATATTTAATGTTATTTTCCATTTGTCATGAAAATCTATACTCATTCTAAAATGTCATTTGCCCTCCTGTATTTGAGTGTGCTGGTCATAATATCCATTGAAATATGCTTTTCAATGCTTCTATAATCTGCATATTTATGTATTTGCGGAAACCCAGCTTTACCTCTATTAAGAGGTACTATTTGATGAGTTTTAAGTAATTCATTATTAAAAATGGAAAAGTTAATATGTAGCTTTATTGTATTAGGAATTGTGACTAAAGAGCAACAAAGACACAGAAACACATTTTGTAAAAGCAAGAAAGATATGAGCTTTAAAAATACACAGAAGCAGATTAAATGCTTCAAAAAAAGATATATCCATGTGCCAATAACTGGAATGACTCACAAGTACCTTGAGCTTAATGTATTGAAAAAAAAAAAAAGAAGCCGTATACTTCCCCATGTATACTGCAACTTGGCTCTTCAGTCTATTTTGTAATGGATTAATAGCCTATTAATATTAATCCATCTGCTCTTATTGGAACCAAATCTTTGTAAATTACACAGCATTAGAAAAATATGTTTGAAAATGTTTGAAAAATGTATTTAAATGTATTCGTACATTAAAAGTTTTTGTTCAACAATATTTAACTAATGCTTGCCATGAGCATTCACTTTTTTTAGCTTTACAAATAATGTTAAACAAAAAGTCATTATTCTTCCCACAAGGAGTTTACACTCATTGCAGAAAAAAGGCAGATCTACACGTAATACAATGAAAAATTCTAAACACAGTAACAATACGAAACAAAGCCAAAATGAAGCAGTGGAGATAACTGGAGATTCAAGGATAACATCCAAGCATTATTTCTGCAGTCTGTAATACAGCATCCCAAGATAATTACACCGAGATCATTCACATCTCCCCCAATTCTTCAGACCTCTGTTCCAATGTTGCCTTCCCAAGTAATCCATGTAAAATTTTAACACTGCTCCAATGAGAAAAGTTGGGCCTACCTTATTAACTTTTAACACTAATGAAATATTTTTTACTAATTATTAATTATAAATACGCATTATATTACATGGTATACATTTTAATAACCTGGTGATTATTACTTATAATTAATTAGGTTTATTATTAATATGTATCAGCAGCTGGTCTACTGCATGTTAACACATACATTTTTTTCTATCATACACTAGAATAAAGATTCGAAAAGGCAGAGATTATCTCCTCTTTAATGCTGTATCCCAAAGCCTAGAAGAATCAGAGACTTACTAGCTATCTAATAACTATAGTTGAGTAAATAAATGACAGACATTTGCATGTACGCCTCGAAAATAATTAGCAACTGAAGTGTTAGAGGTAGAATGAGGCAATAAGTTACTAGCAAAGAGAGTGCAGTATTTACAGGCAGCGATATACTAATGAAACTGAACATTTGGAGAATATTTGGAAATATAAAAGAGCTTGCATCCCTGGAATGCAATGAAAAGAAAAGTGCTCAAAAGGTGATAATATACACAGGGTCAATTTGTTCAGGGTATTTTTGGAATGTTTGAAATTTATTGTAAGTAGATCATTTATCCATTAGAGTGACTAAGTATTTTAAGAGTATCATTCTATAATCCCATTCACTTAGCTTTTATTTAATGGGTTCCTTCTGGTGGTAGACATTTGAGTTTTTTACAGTTATTAAGAATAAAACTACTATAAACATATATCAACAAGTCTATATGTGTACCCATATTGCATTACTCTGGGATAATGAAGTTGTAAAATAGTTGAGTCATACAATAAATGTACTATATTTCTAAATTTACAAGAAATTTTCATAAAGTTCTCTAAAATAATCTCATTCCACATTTCTACCAGCATTATGTTAGGATTCCACTTTTTTCACATGCTCAGCAAACTTGGTAATTTTAGAATTTCTAGTTAGTGTGTAGTTACACATCATTATGGTTTTAATATGCATTTTCTTAATGAGTAATGATGTGTTTATGCTTATTGGTTATTCATATCTTTTGTGAACAGTCTAAACAATTTTTTCCATATTTTAAGAGAAATGTGCATCTTCTATTATTGAGTTTTAACTGTTCTTCATACTTCCTAAACAGTGGTTTCTTTCAATCTTTGGCAATAAATCTGTGTGTGAATTAGAGAGAGTATTTGAAGTTTGGGCATTTTTCTCTTGTTTCACAATTAATTCCCCCGGGCTCTTTAGATTCCGCCTTGCACATGTATGTAGTTTTCCTGACAGTCAAGGATGCATGAGGAGTTATATAGCTTTCTATGCCTCCCTAATTTCAAAGATCCCACTAATTTTTTGGCAGAATTATCACTGACTCAACCAAGATGCTAATTCCAGGCCTGCACAGTCATGGGTTTCCTCATTGTTTCTTACAGACTGTGCTTTGTTTTCTGACAATGTGACCTGGCATGGGTATTCACCTTCTGCTGAAAATCCAATCTGCTCTCTTAGCAGTGAAGCTGCTTTTTATCCTTTTCCAGCCCCACTATAGTAATATTAGCAAATCAATCTTGGCAGGGCAGAGGTTTTGGGTTAAGGGAACGGTAAATGGAATGGCTCTAGGCAAGAAGCCTACAGATTCTTACTGTTTTCCCCATTATTCAAGAGTTTTTCTTGAATAAACGCTTACCAATTTGGGACTTTGTACAGTTCCAGGGATGAAAAATTGTGGACGTTTTCTTGGCAATATTTTCCAGTTTTTAACTTGTATTATTTGATTTGGGGAAGACAATTTGCCAATATCTACTGTCCACTATAGCTAGAAATTAAAAATATATTTGATGTGTTTGATGCTATTTTAAATGCTATTTTAAATTTTCTTTTTTGTTGTTGTCACTTTTATTAATGCTATTTAGAAATGCCATTAATTTTTAACAATCTACTATCAAGTAAAGTTGTTTAATTTAGTTTTTCATTCTAATATTTCCTTGGTAGGCTTTTCTAGATTGTGTACATGCACAGTCATATGACCATGAGTAATGACAAGTTTATTTCACTTTATTCAATCTCATTCATTTCCTTTTCTTGCATTTTAGATCATTTAATTTATCAAGTATGACTCTGAATTGAATTAGTGATAACAAGTATCTTTGTCACATTTTTGTTCTTAGAGGGAAATAATTATATACATTACATCAAATTAAGAATGCCTTATTAGGGGACTCTGAGGAAGATGGTGGATAGGAGACAGGGCTCATATACAGCTTCCACTTGAACAGAAAGAACAATGTGTGGAGACTCACACCATGAACTTTTGCTTGAAGAACCACTGCAGGAATGGACCAGAAAAAAAAATAATAAAATAATTCACAAAGCCTTTGAAAAAAGTGGTATACTGCTACAAGTTCCACGAGACAGGAGAAAAATGTGAGTTCTAAAAGTGTGAGGGGGGAACCTACCTTTGAACACACATCCTCACTGGGGAATGTAAAAATCCACATCACTGGAGAAAGATTTAACCTGTAATAGAGCTGAAGTGAATGCAAGGAGCTGCACAAAATATAAAAGTAGAAGCAGCAGTGGGAAGAGTCTTGTAGGCATTCCCAGTCTCCAGCTTGAGACCAGGAAAACCATCTCTGACTACACCTCACGTGGACCCTCAGGGAAGGCAACCAACAGAATCAAAAAAGGGTTCCAGGATAAAAGAAGTTTCCAACCGAAATTTGTAACAATTTCTACTCGGCACAAATTTTCTTGAGAAGAATCTGGAGCATGAATGAGAATTGCTTCAGATATGAATACAGGAGCCTCTGCCATCAAATCTGCATGCTTGCTTTCTTAGTGGTGAAACTTAAGGCCTGGGGCAAGGTCTGAGCAGGGGACTGCAGGAGCAAGACCAGCCTTGCCAACTGCATGGGAACAGGGTTAGGACTTTTGCTCCTGGCTATCCCCCAGTTCTCCAGAAAACTATATAACACAGGAGAGACAGCCATAATCCCATCTGGAACATACCCCATTGACCTGAGAACCACCCCCCACAACAGTGGCTGCAACAAGCCCCACCCTAGCAGAGTCTGAACCCAAACCCACCCAACCCAGCTCCCATCTGATAACCCTGGTAGCCGAACACAAGAGACATAAACTCTTCGGAGCTTTATGGCCCTGCCCATTACCTGAGAAACCAGATTACTTACCCTAGCCAACCTAGTAGTACAAGCTTACATCCCTCTAATACTAGCACAGCTGGTGCTCTCTTGAAGGCACCACCTCCTGGCAGGAGGCCAACCAACTCAGGCCATCACTGCAATGCATGACAGGAAAGTTTCTCTTTCCTGCCCCCAGGAAAGAAAAAACAACAGCTGGTCCCACTGCCTGCAAAATCCTGGCTAACCAGAGGTCCCGAGTTTGTCCATGTGACAACTTCATTGCTAGCGTAACCAGCTTTTGAGAAAGCCAGCACGCTAAGCATTTCTACAACCAAGGCACAGAGTCTACTTCACTGTCCTGTCACTCCCACCAGAGCAGGTGCTGTTAACCACAGCTGGGAGACCTGAAGATGGATTACATCACAGGACTCTGCAGACATTCTACAGCACCAGCCCAGAGTCTGATAACCCTGCTGGGTGGTCAGACCCAGAAAAGCAGTAACAATCCCTGCAGTCTGTCTCTCAGGAAGCCCCATTCCTAGGGGAAGGGTAGAGCAACATACCAAGGTATAACCCCATGAGACAAAAGACTCTGAAGAGCAGGCCTTGAGTTCCAGATCTTTCTGATGAAACAGTCTGCCTAAATGAAAAGAAAAAAGAAAAGTAATTCTGGTAATGTGACAAAGCAGGGTACTATAACAGCCCCAAAAAGATCACATTAGCTCCCCAGCAATGGATCCAAACCAAGAAGAAATCTCTGAATTGCCAGATATATATAGAAGGTTGATTATTAAGCTACTCAAGCAGATATCAGAGAAAGGTTAAAAAAAAAAAAGAAAAGAAAAGAAAAAAGACTTAAAGAAATTAAGAAAAAATACAGGATATGGATGAAAAATCCTCCAGAGAAATAGATATCATAAAGAGAAAACAATCACAACTTCTGGAAATAAAAGACGCACTTAGAGAAATGTAAAGCAGACTGGAAAGTTTCGATAATAAACTAGAAAAACAAGAAGAAATATCTTCAGAACTCAAAGACAAAGCTTCAGATGAAGACAAAAAAAAAAGAATAATAATATAAAAGAACAAAGCCCACAAGAAATTTGGGATTCTGTTAAATGGCCATCCCTAAGAAGAATTGGTTTTCCTGAAGAAGAAGAGAAATCTAAGAGTTTGGAAAATTTACTTGAAGGAATAATAGAGGCAAACTTTCCTGGTCTTGCTAGAGATACAGACGTCTAAATACAAGAAACTCTGAGAACACCTGGGGAATTTATCACAGAAAGATCATCACCTTATCACGTAGTCCTCAGGTTATCTAATGTCAAAATGAAGGAAAGAATTTTAAGAGCTGTGAGACAAAAGCATCAGGTTACCTGATTAACAGCGGATTTCTCAATAGAAAATGTACAAGCCAGAAGGGATTGGGGTCCTACCTTTAGCCCCCTGAAACAAAATAATTGCCAATTAAGAGTATATCTAGCAAAATTAAGCTTTATAAATGAAGGAGAAATAGTCTTTTTAAGACAAATAAATGTGAGAAAATTTGCCACTATCAAGCCAGCACTACAAGAACTGCTAAAATGAGTTCTAAATCTTAAAACAAAACCATAAAATACACCAAAATAGAACCTCTTTAACCATAAATCTCACAGATTCTATAAAACAATAACACAATGACAAAAATAAAAAAAACAAGATATTAAAGCAACAACTAGCATGATGAATAGAACAGTGCCTCATATCTTAATACTAACATTAAATGTAAATGGCCTAAATGCTCCATTTAAAAAATACAGAATGGTAGAATGGATAAAAATCCACCAACCGAGTATCTGCTATCTTCCAGAAACTCATTTAACACATAAGGACTCACATAAATTTAAGGTAAAGGTGTGGTAAAAGATATTCCACATAAATGGAAACCTAAAGTAAGCAGGAGTAACTATTCTTATATCAGTCAAAACAGACTTTAAAGCAACAACAACAAAAAAGACAAAGAGAGTCATTATAAAATACCACAATTCTAAACATGTATGCATGTAACACTGGAGCCCGCAAATTTTAAAACAATTACTAGTAGAGTTAAGAAATGAAATAGATAGCGACACAATAGTAGTGTGGGACATCAATACTACTCTGACAGCATTAGACATGTCGTCAAGGCAAATTTAACAAAAAACAATGGACTTAAACTACATCCTAAAAAAAATGGACTCAACAGATGTTTACAGAACATTCTACCCAACAACTGAAGACTACACACTCTTTTCATCAGCACATGGAACATTCTCCAAGATAGGCCATATGATAGGTCACAAAACAAGTCTCAAAATTTAAGAAAATTGAAAATATATCAAGTATCCTCTCAGACTATAGTGGAATAAAACTGGAAATTTACTCCAAAAGAAACCCTGAAAACTATACAAATACATGAATATTAAACAATTTGCTCTTGAATGATCTTTGGATCAACAACAAAATCAAGATGAAAATGTAAAAAATTCTTTAAACTGAATAATAGTGACACAACTTATCAAAACCTCTGGGATACAGAAAAAGCAGTGCTAGCCTACATCAAATAATCTGAAAGAGCACAAATAGACAACCTAAAGTCACCCTTCAAGGAACTAGAGAAGCAAGAACAAACCAAACCCAAACTCAGCAGAAGAAAAGAAATAACAAAAATCAGAGTAGAACTAAATAAAACTGAAATAAAATAATATAAAATATAAATGAAACAAAAAGCTGGTTCTTCAAACAGACGAAGAAAATTTATAAATGGCATATAACAAAGATAGTATGCCAGCATCAAGTGAGTTTCATATCAGGGATGCAGGGATGGTTTAACATAAGCAAGTGAATAAATGTAATACATTAGATAAACAGAATTAAAAATAAAAACCGTATAGTTATCTCAATAGATGCAGAAAAAGCATTTAGTGAAATCCAGTATCCCTTTATGATTAAAACCACCAGCAAAATTGACATTGAAGGAACATACCTCAGGTAGTAAAAGCCATTCATGACAAACCCATAGCCAACATTATGCTGAACGAAGACAAGTTGAAAGCATTCCACCTGAAAACTGGAACAAAACAAAGATGTCCTGTTTCACCACACCTATTCAACATAGACCTGGAAGGCCTAGCCAGAGCAATCAGAGAAGAGAAAGAAATAAAAGGCATCCAAATTGGTAAAGAGGAAGTTAAATTCTCACTGTTTTCCAGTCATAGGATCATACTGAGAAAAATCCTAAAGACTCATCCAAAAGGCTCCTAAATCTGATAAATAAATTCAGTAAAGTTTCAGGATACAAAATCAATGTACACAAATCAATAGCGCTGCCAAACATCAACAAAAATCACACTGGGAATCAAATCAATAACTCAATCTCTTTACAACAGCTCCAAAAAAATAAAATAAAATGCTTAGGAATATACCCAAGCAAGGAAGTACAAGATCTCTACAAAGTAAACTACAAACATTGCTGAAAGAACTAATCAATGACACAAACAAGTGGAAACACAACCCATGCTCATGTATGGGTAGAATCAATATTGTGAAAATGACCATACTGCCAACAACAATCTGAAGATTAAATGCAATTCCCATAAAAATGCCATCATCATTCTTCATAGACATAGAAAAACACAGTCCTAAAATTCACATGGAACCAAGAAAAAAAAAGAAATAGAAAAAAGAGCCCTCATCGCCAAAGCCAGACTAAACCAGAACAAATCTGGAGGTACCGCATTACCCAACTTCAAACTATACTGCAAGGTTATAGTTACCAAAACAGGATGGTACTGCTAAATACATTGACACATAGACCAATGGAACAGAATGGAGAACCCAGAAATAAAGCCAAATTTAACCAATGGATCTTCATCAAAGTAAACAATACCTTTAAATGTATTCTTTAAGACAGACAAATGCTGAGAAAATTTGCCACTATCAAGCCAGTACTACAAAAACTGCTAAAAGGAGTTCTAAAGTTGGTGCTGGGATAATTGGCAAGCCACATGTAGAAGAATGAAACTGGATCCTCATCTCTCACCTTACTAAAAATCTAAGATCTAAAACCATAAAAATTCTAGAAGATAACATTAGAAAAATCCTTCTAGACATTGGCTTAGGCAAAGAACTGCATGACCAAGAACCCAAAAGCAAGTACCACAAAAGCAAAAACAAATAGTCTATATCCTCATTGTCTTCAGATTAAATAGGCTGAGCAGAAGAGGAACAGAAGGGGGTTGGTCCTCCTATCTCAAGCGTGGCAGAGGTGGAAGAAAACTTATGTATAATGGGAGTTGTGCAGTTCAAGCGTGTATTCTTCAAGGATCAACTAAATATTATTTTGGTAATTAAATTTAAGTTGAATTTTATAGAATGATTTTCTTATATCAGATAGTCATGTTTTTTCTTTGATTGTATTAATGTTTAGATTTATTTGGTTGTTTTAATTGAAACAAAATTGCATTACTCAATTAAGTCTACAGTGGATTTGTGTTTATTCTTGTGTTCATTTGTTAAGTTCTGTTTTATTATGAATTTTTATCTTTTTCATCCAAGTGTATTTGATAAGCTTTTTCATAATATCTTCATGATCTGTTTAACATTTGACACATAGTTGATACTTCAGTGTCTACTTTACTCAGGAAGTTATTGATATACATTAATCTGAGTATATCATTTCAGATTAATAACAAGTTCTTAAAAATAAATGAAAAGCAAAAAATATACTGAAAAGTTTTGCTATTCTGAGATATAATCACATTTGTAACTAGATCTTCAATTTTTCATATTTTCCTATAAAATTTTACGTTTTAATTTCTAAGATAATTGAGGCACTTTGGCTTTTGGCATCTTAAATCAAAGTTTATATGAAAAAAGAATGGTTCCTAAAAGATATTATTTATCTTTAGAGTGTTTTGATTCTAGCTTTAGTAAAATAACTACTTTATTAAATAACTCTCTTATTTGATAGTTAATAATTGTAGTTTATTAATAACTATCTTATTTGATCTAATTTAATTTTCCACCTTTTATTGTTACTTTATAAGAACATTTTAATTAATTAGAATTTTTTATTGCTTGGAATCAACAGTTGTTTACAGTTCGTTAAAAACTTGAAAATGCCGGGCGCGGTGGCTCACGCCTGTAATCCCAGCACTTTGGGAGGCCAAGACGGGCGGATCACGAGGTCAGAAGATGGAGCCCATCCTGGCTAACACGGTGAAACGCCGTCTCTACTAAAAACTACAAAAAACTAGCCGGGCGAGGTGGCGGCGCCTGTAGTCCCAGCTACTCGGGAGGCTGAGGCAGGAGAATGGTGGGAACCCGGGAGGCGGAGCTTGCAGTGAGCTGAGATCCGGCCACTGCACTCCAGCCTAGGTGACAGAGCGAGACTCCGTCTCAAAAAAAAAAAAAAAAAAAACTTGAAAATATGAGTACATTTTGCATTGAATCACTGATGAGTTATTACAATTATAATACTTCTAAATCATAGTATTATTACAGGAATTTGTAAAGCAATTAGACATTATGGGTATTTCATATATATATATATATATAAAATCTTTTCCACCTCAAATGAGTATTCTTAAATTAGATCTTATTAATATTCAGATTTTTTTTACACAGGAAACTGAGTCTCAGCAGATTCTAACAGAATGGAGGGGTTATTAACCAAGTTACGTTATGAAAACCTTTGAGAATATCCAAGCTCATTAGCCCCATGTAATGTATACTTCAGAGTTAATAGAGGCCAAAAGAGTGGTTTGAGATGGTGATACACCTTGTAGAATGGGCTCATTCTCTTCCTATGTGTTTTTCTCTTGTACCCCAGCTTTACAACACAAGCAATTAATTTTTTTTTACCTCACTTCAGCAAAGTCACAAACTAGTATGAAAAGTCAGAAATTTTCTGTGTTACCCAAAGATAGCTAAAACTGCAATTGTGCAATCTTTGAATGAGAACACTACATTCCAAATCCTATTTTATTTTGAGTATAATATGGAAAGAAAAATCTAATTTTATTAATAATTATTTGCATCTCAATGTATTCATGAATAAGCAGACTACTCCATATTAATATAATATTATTAACAACTTTATGTATTTCATGCAAAAATAACAAATACATCAAAACTTTCAAACATACAAAATTTGTATATCTGTGTGTGTATTCATGTATTAATATTTTGGATGTTTCTCTGGAAAGAAGTATTAATCATTGTCTTACACTGAATTTAAATCTTCCCTCTTTATGGTGACCAGAAGCCAAAATACATTAACAGGATAAGAAAAAAAAAATAAAACTAGTGTGCATAGCTCTTTAAGAGCATCACATCAAATTACCCGGGCTCTACTTTCAGTTGCCTATCAAATATGTAACTTTTTTACAGTGAACTTGATATACCCTCTTGTGTACTATAAGGTATAATTGCTTTTATAAATTGGAAAGAAATTTCTAACTTCAAACCTCAATCAAAAATCTTTATCTGTACTTGAAACAGTCCCACCTCTCCCGATCCTGCTATCAGTTTCTTTAAATGTTAATATTAATAATATAGTTAGCATCTGGGAGTTAACTAGAAACAAGTATAAATATCTGCTACTGTGTGTATTACCATTTATCCTAGAATAGTTCACATTGATGTTTTATACTCATTTTAATTGCATCTTCACAGAAATTTTATGTAGCTGGCTCTGACTTATGAAAACTTGATTTGCTTAAGGCCCCACTCATAAAGCATTGCTGCTGCTGCTGCTTTTCTTTCTACTCACTCCTCAAGACCATAGTACCTTTTATCACAACTACGGAGGCCATATAAAAGCTAGTCAAACAAACAAGCAAAAAGAAAAATAAGCTAAACACCCACAAAAAAATAAAAAAGATAAATAAAATGCCTTTAAAGAATCAGTGGTAAGTGGGAAAAAAAAGAAAATAAACAATAAATGAGGAGAGAACGTTGACAATATTTCTTAAATTGTGGTCACTAGTTTCACTTTTATCAGAATTCTCTCTTTTGATTGTTAAAATGCAGATTTCCAGGTTTTACGTCAGTTGTATTGAGTCAAATTCTCTAAGCTACACTACCAGAATGTATTAACATTTAAGTTAAAACTCCATTGATATTGATTTAGAAAATGTAATAACTCAACTTGATAGACTCAGATGGGAGAGCCCATGAACCTGCATTTTAAACAATAATTTATTTTAATGAAGTTATTTATTCTGCAAACATTTTTTCCCATACTTCTCAGTAAAACAGAGGACTGACAGACTCAGAATCTTAATATTTGAAATAAAAAAG
The DNA here is from genome assembly GCF_002776525.5 of Piliocolobus tephrosceles. Taxonomy (NCBI): domain Eukaryota; kingdom Metazoa; phylum Chordata; class Mammalia; order Primates; family Cercopithecidae; genus Piliocolobus; species Piliocolobus tephrosceles. The sequence continues at coordinate 19,975,856 of NC_045435.1, read as the reverse complement.
TAATTTTAGGAAAATAGCATTTAGGGGATGATAATGCTAGCCTGGCTGAAATAGTATGTGTGACATTTACCTGAGGTTACTTTGTCACTAAAAAGATGAATATTCAGACTTGGAATACTTACATTAACCAGGGGTTGATGCCTGAACAGTTTTGATCTTCTTCTTAACTTCAGTTTGATGAGAAAATTAAAGATTCCTGTAGTATTCTGATAAAAAATAGCCTCTCTTCCCAAGATGCTAGAATATTGTTTTGCACAAAAATGGAAAATTATTGTATTCCAAACATAAAAACAGAACTTTGCAAGTGCACATTTCTAGGAGTTATTGATCATGGGAACGACATGTTTAAAGTCCATGCAGAGACAGGGCTTGAGAATATAGGCTTTATGTGAGGGAACGAGCTAGAGGTGGTTATTTGCACAAAGGAGGGAGATGAAACACAACACTCTATCATCCATAAATGGAAATCCGTCTTTGGGTGGACAACTTTAAGAGTGCTATGAATAAGATTAGAACTTGTCTTATTTTCTACAGGTATATACTAAATTACTCAAAACGTTATTGGCTTAAAACAGCAGCAATAACAAGTGTCTTAGCTGAATGGTCCTGGGCCTTGGTTTCTTAAGTGGTAACAAGTCAGAGTACACTCATTTGATGGCTTGCCTGGGGTGATAAATTCAATTTTTCCTTCTTTCCTTCCCTCCTTCCTTCCTTCCTTCCTTCCTTCCTTCCTTCCTTCCTTCCTTCCTTCCTTCCCTTTTCCCTTCCCTTCCCTTCCCTTCCCTTCCCTTCCCTTCCCTTCCCTTCCCTTCCCTTCCCTCCTTTCTTCCTTTCTCCTTTCCTTTCCTTCTTTCTTTTCCCTTTTGACACAGAATCTTGCAACATTGCCCAGGTTGGAATACAATGGCACCATCTTGGCTCACTGCAACCTCTGTCCCCAGGGCTCAAGCAATTCTGCCTCAAGCCTCCCGAATAGCTGAGACTACAGACGTGTGTCCCCACTCTTGGCTAATTTCTGTATTTTTTAGTAGAGATGGGGTTTCACCATGTTGGCCAAGCTGGTCTTGAACTCCTGACCTCAACTGATCCACCCATCTTAACCTACCGAAGTGCTGGGATTCAGGCATGAGCCACTGCGCCCAGCCAGAAATTCACTTCTAATCCACACATGCCTGGCAAGTTGAGCTGCTTATTGGCAAGAAGCCTCAGTTCCTCCCTATGTCAATGTCTCAGTGATGGGCCTGTTGACATAGTGGCTTGTTTCCCCTGGAGCAAGTGATCCAAGAGATAACAAAGTGGAAGCTGCAATGTCTTATGACCTATCATTGGAAGTCACAAACAATCATTCCCATGATAGTCTTTTGGGTTATATTTGCTGTAAGTCCTATTCTGGGTTAGAAGAATGCACAGGGTGTCAAGTTAATACAAGGAGACAATGATTATCAGGGATTATTTTAGGAGCTGAGCAGTCCAGAAGCCAAATTGTTTCACTATTCTTGGCAGATGTGAGGCCTAAACTGTCTTAGTTAAGTGGTATAGAAATTTCAGCCCACAGACTTTACTTATGGAAATACTAGTTCTAAGTCATTCACCTTGAGGCAGTGAAACATTCAATTTTTATAGTACAGCAAAAATACAGCTAGTAAAGGAAATGAGCACATACTATGAGTTCTAGCCAAATTAGAGCCGTTTTGTTTGTTAGTTTCCTACTAATCCTTTAAAATTTATTCAATAGAAAGTGCATGAACCTTTCTGTGGCTAAACATTTGGTCACTTTCCATGAGATTTCTGATAAATCATAAATAACAGGAAATTTTGCATTAGCTTGAAATAACAAACATAATATTTTCCCTTTTTTAATAGCCAAAGAAGTTTACCAGCTTTTGGCATTTGAGATGGGGGGCATTACTCATTTATTGAAACACAGTTAGGATAAATGGTACAAGGAAAGAGATATCTTTCCTCAGCCAACATTCTTGAAATTCGGGGAAATGTTTAAATCTCACCCTTACTCTTATTCAAACTTGTATGATCTCTTCACAGTGGTCCAATTACCTCTTGGATTGGATTTAACAGAGCTCAGACCAACTCCCTGTTTTGTGTGGTCCAGATCTGTTCTACATTAAAAACTCACACATTCTCTAGCCCATTATCTTGTAATATGAAGGTAGTTATTTCCTTAATGGAAAGCAATTCGAGTTTTCTGTGCTGCCCCTGAGACATCACGGATTGAACTCAGACGCCAGAGAACACTTCTGAAGTCCTCTGAGAAAGCTTCTGGAAGCACCCTTCACCAGACGAGAGGTAAGGAGTAGAAACTGTCCCCACCCTTTGGGAACTGAACCATATTTAGATTCATAGCAATTTGAAGACCCCTCCCAAAGTCTCCTCAAAATGTCCTCTCCAATTTCATATTCGAGATTATTATACAGCCTCAATCTGTTATGGTGTACATGGACCAACAGTTAAACAATCGTACGTTAAAGCTTAAGCATGCAACATCTGTTTAATTTCAAAACTCAGATCAAAAGGCCCATGTTAAGGACTGTATCATAATATATTTGTCTGGCCTGGATGCCTTACTATCATGATGTAAGAGATACCCAAAATATCTAAAACGTCTCTCTCTCTTTTTTTTTTTTAATTCCAAGTTAGAATCTAGATTCCAAAGGTAAGCCTTATTTGACTACAAGCCAGCGATCTCTGGTTACCGACTTCACTTCTGCTCTGGTTATTTCTATCACTCTCTGTTTTTTCTTTTTCTTTTAACTTCTAATATCATCTTTTTAGGATAATGAATAATTCAAAGTATAACTAATTGTGAAAAATATGTAAAAGAGGGTGAGTTCAAGATAATAGGGGAGAGGCACTGTAATTATTTCAAATATATTATAAACATCAAGTATCAGCCCATATTAAGGGCTTAATATTAACTATTCAATATGCTTAGGGTTATCTTTCCTCAGATCTTTGCTTGGCTAATTTTTTCATCCTTTTCAAGTTTTTACTTAAATCTCCCCTTGTAAATGAACTTGCTCTTAACAATTTAATACTGTAATCTTTCTCACGCCTTTCCCCATTTTGTACTCCGAGTATTTTATGTTATTCTAGAATTTCCATGCAATATTTATCACCTTCTTATATACTATGCAGTTCACTTCTTTATTACATTGTATATTATCTATATTGGGAGACTGAATATACAAATAAACAATGGCCAGACTAAATATAAAAATGGAACACTGACTGACACCTCCCAGCAACCTGTCTAGGAAAACATCTCCTTATAATAAACACCCCAGGAAGCCAGTCTGCTATAAGTCAGGCTTGTAACAATTCAGACACCTATCTCTAGTAATGATCCAGGAAACAAAACAATAACTTTCATAACAAACAGCCCAAAATGGTCACTACTTAATAACTGACAGTTTATATAATTTTTATTCTGCTTCCAACTTAGGACCAACAAGAAAAGCCAAACATGCATCCCTAACCAGTCGCAAAGAATACGTGCTTTGCATTAACCCGCCTAGACTTCCCCATGCCAACGGCCTCCAATCAGGTAATGCTTGAAGCGTTCCATTTTTCACACTGTAAATCTTTCCCCGTCTTCTGTCTGTCTTTGATTCTTTGCCAAAACGTAAGAGACAGAGGCTCTTTTACTATAGCAAGGTGTGAATAAATAACATTTAAATATTCTGATTTAGTTGGTTGGTCATCATTTATATTTATAGTATCCTTACGGTAAATCTCCTCACTTTCAGAATATGATAGTAAATTTTATGTGCCAATTAGTCTGGGTCATAGTGCCCAGATATTTATTTAGTGAAACATTATTCTAGATGTTTCTGTAAGGGTTTTTTGTTGTTGTTGTTGTTGTCGTGTTGTGTTTTGTTTTGCTTTGTTTTTCTTGTTTGTTTGTTTGTTTTTTAGATTAACTTTAAATCAGTGGATTTAAAGTAAAGTAGCTTGTCCTCCATAATGTTGCTGAAACTCATCCAATTAGTTAAAGGCTTTAATAGGACCAATGACTGCCCTATCCCAGAGTAAGAAAGAATTCAGACTTGAATTAAACATCAGCTCTTCCCTGAGTCTCCAGCCTGTCAACCTATCTGGCCAATTTTGGACTTGTCAACCTCCATAAGCCTCCTTTCTTTGTTTTAAATAATCAGTTCCTTAAAATACATTTCTCTCTCTCTCTCTCTTCCCCTCTCTCTCTCTCTCTCTTTCTCTCTCTCTCTACACACACACACACACAATCTATTAGTCCTGTTTCTTTGAAGAACCATGATTAATATACCAAATACCACAAATCAACCACCTCCCCAATCTGCCATGTGGGAATATAAGCTCCAGGAAGGAAGGCTCTGGGTCACTTTTGTCCATCGAGTGTATTCATCTATTTGAGCTGTTCTAACAAACTATCGTAAACTAGATAGCTTCTCAAAACAAAAATGTTGTCTCTAACAGTTTTTGAGGCTAAGAAGTTCAGTATTAAGGCACATGGCAAATGTGGTGTCTGGTGAGGGCCCGTTTTCTTGTAAATGGCTCCTTCTCCCTGTGTCCTCACAGGATTGAAGAGGCAAACAAGCTCCCTCAGGCCTACTTTATAAAAACACTAATCCCATTCATGAGAATGAAGCCCTCATCATATGATCACCCCCAAAAACCTCACCTCTCAATACCCCAGGTGTTAGGACTTCAACATATACATTTTGAGGGGACGCATTCAGACCACGGCACTAATATATCCCAAGTGGCAAATACTGTGTCTAGTATATCATAGATAGATAATGCATAATGGTTGAATAAATATATAACAATCTTTCTGGAATACACAGTTTGGTGTTTTAGGTTTGCATATGTCAAAGATGTTGAAGGAGAAAAAGAAAAAGAGAGAGACAAAAGAAAGAGAGAGATTACACCAGACAGCCTCTAAACTCTCTTTGATAACCAAGGTCTCATGAGTCCAAGAAATAAGCAAATAAAAGCCACTGAATATTGCCTAGGCTTACCTCTGCTTTCTATTAAGCTGCAAGCAAAATAAAAAGGAAACCAACATCATACTTCTTATTAATGGAATTTCATGAGCACATTTCATCTCAATTTATATTTCATGGCATCCAGGTGCTAAGTGCAGTTTCAAGCATACTCTACTCTCCCATAAATTATACAGTAAATCATCACTTGGTAATGGGCACTTTATTTTTCATACTGATTTCCTTAAGTGCTCCACTCTGAGGTCTCTCAGTCATGGCCATATGCTTTTCTTTACCTTCACATATTTGAATATAGAGCCATAGTGATAGCTCTAAGATTTTTTTTTCACCCTTTTCTATGAACCCTGGGATACTCAAAATTGTTCTTTCAGATTAAGAAAAGAGTAGAAATCTTTTGCAGCAAACTAATGTGAAGCAAACTTTTTTGTTTATCGTTTTATCACCCCTGCTGAGATTCATTTGAATAAGATTTTCCTGAAAAAGATGAAAAGAAAGTATGACAACTTTTGATTCAAAAATGCCTTAAAAGTAGAAACATAGTTCAGGAAAAATGTATTTCAATTTCTAAGAACTTTGACACATTAAAATATGTGTTATTTTATTTGTTTGTTTTGCTTGGCTTGGCTTTTGTTTTCTGTCACTCTTCTGAGTGTAGACAGATTTGATGTCAGTAGATATGGGATGAATGGTAAATTATGGTTGAAAATGCACATTATTTAAAATTTCAGTGCTATGGACTAATAAACTATTCTGTTCCCTCAACTTCTTTACAAATATTAATCAAAATTAGTTCATTTCATTTTCACAACCAATTCCCTAGGTAATCCTGGGCTGCTGTCTGGGCAAATGTTTCTCCATGCTGCTAATTCCTTCTATTGTTTTTTGGCCTATTCCCAACTATTCAATTGTCCTGGCCCCAAACTTTTAGTTGTACTGATTTGTTTTCTACCATTCTTCAAAACTACTTTGGAATAAAATATATTTTCCTCTTTAAAATTTTGTTACATAATTTTCAAATCTCACACGTACCCATTATGTCTAGTTGTGGATTGTCAGGACTTAAACTGTGAGAAGATAGAATGAAGGAATTTTTACAACTCATGCTCTCTGGCCTTCTATAAAATATGATTTATTCCTGTATTTTCTTTTTAATATAATTTTAATATTAAGTCAAAAATTAAAGCAATTCTTAAGAGTAATTAATAAGAATTTGTAAGAAATGTTACTCTGTGCCCTTGGAGATGAAAATTATAAGAGCAGGTTCTTAGGCAACCAGTGAAGAATGAAAGAAAAGCATCTTTTTTAGAAAAGTTTACACTTTCACAAGAGATGTATTCATTTGCTCACATGACAGAGGCTTGAGCAAATATGTGTAACAGATGTTAATCAACATGTTTTAGCTTTGTGGCATAATGTTTTGTTTTTGTTTTCTTTTGTTTTGTTTTGTTTTATTTGAGAGAGGATCTCACTCTGTCGCCCAGGCTGGAGTGCAGTGGTGCAGTCTCAGCTCACTGCAGCCTTGATTTCCTGGGCTCAGGTGGTCCTCCCACCTCAGTCATGCAAGTAGCTGGTACCACAGGCATATACCACCACACCTGGATCATTTTTTTAATTTTTATTTTTGTGTAGACAGGGTTTCATCACATTGCCCAGGATGGTCTTCAAACTCTTGGGCTCAGCATAATGTTTTAAAATAAAATGCAAATGTTTTTTTTTTTTTTAATTTTAAAGCATATTATTGTCAACCAAATTGAAAATTAATAGTGACATCGCATCATTTTTAAGCACATAGATTTCATAATGTTTTACAAATATGACAATTTTGAATTTTTGACACATTATATAAAGCAGAGCAATTTGTGGGACATTTTTGGGAAAGAGGGCCTTTTACCAAAGTATGTCTTACAGATAATTCTTCAAACTTTCAAAACAATTTAATCTGCTGATTTTATGGAAGTGTTTCTCAAATATAATGTGCAATACATTGCCCCCTTAATCAGAATGTTTGTATACTGTATTTCTCTGCCTAGCTGGATTCTTAGGTCATTTTGAGCATTCTTTTGACAAAACATGAAGAATTAATGACATCAAAAATAAGCAATGTTCTAAACTGCTTGGTGGTACTTTGATAGTCCTGACTAGGTTTTGTTTTTCTCCTTATTCAGTGTTAGAGGAGTATGCTTTAATGTCCATAATATCCTCTCATTCCATCAGTGCCTTTGAAGGTCCCCAAATGTTCCTGATCATCAAATCACCATGCAAGCTTTAAAAGCTGATTATGCATGTACCCCATAATCAAAATGTATCATTACTAAGATTGGTACGGGCTAGTTAATCTTTAAAAATTTTTTCCAAATCACTCAGAAAATTGTCTTGTTTAGTCAGCTTGGGAACAATTATTCTTATTACCCTCTTCTCTTTAGATGTGGATTTGGAATTAGGATGAATTTATATCATATATATTGGTCACCAATAGCCTGAAAAGAGACTGTTAGTGGTATTCCAGAACAAATATATTTCTCCTGAAAATATAAATTGGAATAAACTTCCTTTTTTTAACCTTTCTTTGATTATGTTAGGCAAAACCATAATCTCTTCTTACCTTAAAGCTTGGAGATAGTATGCTACTTGACATACATATCTCAGAATGTAATTCTCTGTTCTACAATTTTTGTTGACAGCATCAGTCTAGCTCCTTTTTTCCTGGTCAGTGCTGCTTCTGCTCCTTTGTTAAGTGCTGTTAACCCCACTGGTCATTTTCATTAGGACCTTCATCAGCGAAGCCACAAACATGATATGAGAACATGGACTATTAGCTCAGAATTCCATATGGCACAAGGCAGTTGTATGTTATTTTCAAGGATGCAGCACTATGGTCTGATTCTCCCCTCCAGCCCTGTGCTTTCTTATCTAGCAGACACAGCATGGTGTTATAATGATTATAGATTAAACAATCCAACAGGTCTCTAAATTAGTCTAAAATATAGGTAAGTTAGAGGGTGGAGTTTGGTAGAATTATTCATCTGTCTCAAAGACCTTGACTTTTTTTTTTTTTTTTTTTTGGATGTTAACTATACAGCAGGTTTAGTTGGCCAGAATCCAACTTTAACATACATTAAAATACTACAGATTATTAGCAGAAACTTATTTCACCACTGTTCCTACTATAAAATTGCATATAACATTTTTTACCATGTATGCGATAATACAATTTCTTTTTATATATTTGTATTTATGAGCTCCTAAATTATCTGATGAAGTCTACTTTGCATGTGTCTTCATAATACACAGTTTTGTTTCAGAATATACAGTTACTATTTGGTTGTTGGATAAATCCATTACATTCATTTATTTCCATTTATACATTTAATATATGATACATTGTTATGAAAATACAGAATCAAGATGTCCTTTTAATGTAAAAACAAGTATTATAAAGTTGTTACATCATGTATTATTGCTCGTAATATTTTATTGAATAACTTTATTTTCTTATAGAGCTTGCATTCAATGAGGAGAAATAAAATTGATATATAATCAAATAAAGAATATATCATTTCAGATAGTTATTCTTTGATAAAAAATAGAGAACAGGATAAAGGGATCAAGATTTTCCCGTGGGCAAGTAATAAGGATCCTCTTTTAAACCTGAAGACAGAGAGAAAATATTAATGTAAAAATATATGAAGGAAGAATATTACAAGAAAGGAAACAGGAAAAGCAGTCCAAAAAGGGAGGCAGGGAGGGGCCAAACAAATAAATAACAATTAAAAAAGACTACAACAGAAATGAGCACTAGGTAAAGGCGGAACATGGGATTAGAGAATGAACAATGAGAAATGATCACATATAACTTTACAGGTTGTATAAGTGTATTGGATATTCTAAGAAATAGGATTGTGTCTGGAAAAATACATGTAGCTAAATGAGGTTTTCTCATTTTATTTTTTAACATAAGAAACATATTAAATATGTTTAGGAAAGAGCTGACAAAAACAGTCACTTACAAAAAGAGACTTAAGAAAACTTGGAAGTGCTAAATTGGTGAAAAGAGTACTTAGCCTAGGAAAGGAGATCTCTCCTAGGTGATGAGAAGAAACAGAAGATTGATACGTATGTAAGTGTATGTTTGTAACTATACTCACTAAATTATACTACTCAGATTACCCTTCAAGATAGCATTAATTGCCACAGCTACCCTCTAGTTCAGCATTGGCCTCAGCTATTGACAGCCACTTTGCTCAAAGGAATGGCCTTTTTCCCAGGACGTCACACATCAATGACTGATTGAGGCTTGGGTATATTTTAACTCAACACTGGACAACTCTGATAGGGCGTATATGTTCCAAAGTTCTCCGTGGGGTTTTCCAGGGCCACAGTTCTGCTTCTCTCTCTGCCTAACACTGCTTCCTTCCCTCACCTTCAACAGAAGTTGTACTGGAATAAATACCCAGCAAGGCAAACTCTGTTACAGAGAACCTAATCAGCCACAGTTAGGAAACGGAAAAATGTTTCATCCAATAGAGTTTTTATTTTTGTGTGTGTAAGTTAGAAAACAAAGCCTTCTCTGAGAATGAGTTATGAGATGCATGTGGGTTTAGGCATGGTGAGTTCAAAGTAAATGTAAATGTTTGAAATAGTTGCTAGGAAAACTGGAGCTAAGAATAGTTTAAGGAAACAGAAGCACTGCTAGGCTGTCTTGGTAGCCAAACTGAAGTCATAGACCAAGATAACTGTGAACACTCCTTCTGTTTTGAAAAATATCTTCTCTTGGCTATTTTGAAGAGACATATTTATGGCTTTCCTTCTATACGTCTTCCACTTTTTCTCAACTTCCTCTAATATTTTTTTTCTTACTTATCCTGCTAAATTTAATGTTTGTCAGGGTCTGCCCTGGACTCACTTCACACATTTTTCTGAAAAGACTCATTCATTCCTTTGCTTCAGTTTCTCTCCATATACTGATGAATCCACAAACTCTTTTCACGGCCCGCTTCCCTTTCTTAACTATATGGCCATATAGTCACCAGTCTGTTGATCATCTCTAACTGATAATCAATCACTGATCAAGGTGAAAATCTCACAGGTGCCACAAAAAACACATATATAAAATTTAACCAATTTTTTTCCCCAAAAAGTCCGTTCTTCTCATCCTTAATATTGCATTCCATGGGTTAAACCTTTAAAAAAAAAAGATAAATATCTGTAGGTTTTTTATTAATCACCACATGTGGTCAATATTGTAGCCTAAATAACATGTACATCTATCTAATACATTCCTCATTATGGCTTCCATGCAGTATGTTACTCCTGTATCCTGCAACTTGGTCTGCTCACTTCAGTCTTTTTTCTCCAATCCATTTTATTTTCCCTAAAATAAAATGTAACTTTTTTTTTAGATCTTCACAAAACTGTTGGAATTGAGAACCAGACATACATTTTTAAAATCTGCAAAAATCAATTATGAAAGGTCTTTTTGTTTAGGGCATGCAGTCATGGAATAAGCATGTAAACTAGTTGGCTTCTCAAGTGTACACAGTGACTTCTCTGTTTAACATTACAAGAGTACCAAGTGCCTGTTTTTCTAGAGCTAGTAGTTGATGAGTTTTGTCTAGTATTGAGTCCAATCAGAGTTTTAGAAGGATATCTGTGAAAATGTCTCTTCTGCTTCAAATGCCTCAATATTTTCCCATTGTAATCATTACAAATTTTAAGTGTCTTCATATGGCTCAAATAGCCCTTCAACACCTAATTCCTGCTTACTTGCCTGTGTTATCTTTTGCCAGCCCTGACAGTTCTGTTCCCATCCCTATCGTATAAATTCTAGGTTTACTGTATTTATTATACTGAATTTCTTCAGGTTACCGAAATTATTCAATCATACTGAATTTCTTCAAGTTCCTAATAATTATAATAATTTCTTCAAATTATACTGAATTTCTTCAAGTTCCTAGCACATAATGTGTTCTTGCTAAGTTTTAAGTCTTTTCTTGTATATCTAATATCAATATCCATAGTAATGCTGTACCATGCTAAACATTTCTTGAGTGCTTGAGGCTGTGGTTCTGTAACGTAGGTGGTCTCAGCTGGATGCACTTACTTATCTATAGTGGCCTTGGCTGGGAAGATTATATATGGGAGACTGAAACCAAGTTCCCCAAGGATATTAGATTCTGATCTCTGGAACCTATAAATTGCCTTATTTGGAAACAGTCTTTGCAGGTACAATTAAGGATCTTGAGATAGATGAATAACTCTGAAATTACTAGGTGGGCCTTTAATGTCATTATATATGTCCTCAAAAAAAGAGAAGCCCAAGCTGTGGACCCAGAGGGCAGAGCCATGAGCCCAGAGGCTGAAGGATCATTCCTAGACCTTGAAACTTAACAAAATTTGCTCTGTTGGATTTTGAAATAGCTTGGAATTGGTGATCTTTTTCTTCCTTTCGTTTTCTACCTTTTGAAATAATGTCTACAGCTTTTCCTACACTTGTCCCACTCTTCTATTTTGGAAGCAGATAACCAGTCTTCTATTTTCAGAAGTCCACAGAAAGGAAAGGAATTTTGGAAAGGATTTTTTCCCCAGATGAATCAGACATAGCTGCACACACATCTTATTTACATGATTTAGATCATGATATTTATAACTTTTGAACTGGTGAAATTTTGGACTTGAGTTGATGCTGAAATTGATTAAGACATTTGGGAATATTGCAATGGGGTGAATGTATTTTTCATGTGTTATGAATGTGAAACTTTTGAGCCAAAGGAAGACTGTGGTAAACTAAAAAAATTTCACTGCAGAGATATCAGGTACTAATCCAGAGAACTTGTAAATGTTGCCTTATTTGGAAAGTGGGTCTTTTCAAATATGATTAAGTTAAATACTTTAAGATGGAAAGATTATTCTAGATATCTGAGTTGGCCCTAAATGCAATCACAAGTGTCCTTATAAGAGAGAGGCAGAGGGAGATTATAGATAGCAGAAGGGAAGAGAGTATATGACTGTGGAACTGGAAATTGAAGTAATATGGACACAAGCCAAGGAATGCTGGCAGCCACAAAAAACTGGAAGAGGCAAGGAATAGACTGTCCTCTAGAGGCTTCACCGGGAGTACGGCCCTGCCAACCCCTAGATTTTGGTCCAGTGATACTGATTTCACATTTCTGACTCCAAGAGCTGTGAAAGAATACATTTTCTTCTGTTTTAAAAGACTCAGTTTGTGGTAATTTATTACAGCATTAACCAGAAACTACATTAATATCCTGAAATGAATATTCCGTATCCTACATTTTATGCTTGTTTTCTTGGCCATTTCAGAAGCAAAACCGGAATCAGAAATGATCAGCGCCTTAAAAAAATCTGTGTTTGCATCTAGTTTACTGATAGCCTGCTGGAAAAATAAGTTACCTGGCTGGCTGGCCCGGAGTCAGAATGAGAGAGAATTGCATTTGCACAACAAAAGATGTGGACACAGGGTAAATCAAGAATCAGGGCCACGTTTTGCAATCTGCCATTCATTCTTAGGTTTAATTTTTTTTTAATTATCTGTATCCCTAGAAAAATAACATTCATGTTCAGATTTTGCCCTTTCTTAACGGCTTAGGTATTATGTTATAATATAAGTCAAAGTTAATTAATTTTAACTACCATTTAAAAAACCTTCAGTAAGATAGCACTAATTGCCATATAATTATATTTTAACTTCCTGGACAAAGATCATTAATGGTTTTTTTAGCTTATATTTTCTATAATTCTCCTACTTACTTTCCCAAGAAGCTTTGGGGAACAGATTGAAATACTAAGAAGGTGTTTTGGCCCCCCACATCCATTTAAACATTTGCTTGTTGTTGAAAGGACATGTTTAAAATACCTGATATTCCAGTTTGTGAATTATTAATGTTTTGTAACTACTTTATATTTTCAACTTTCCAAATAAATGTGGAATGCTGAGTAAAGAATAGACATTATGTTGTCCATTCTTTTCCTTTGGTTTTATTTAAAGTGATTAGAAATATTCTAAGCATGAACTTGATTTGAGTCAGAAACATGAGGTAAAAAAAAACGAAGACTAAAAAATTTAAAGTATCAAACATACACAAAAATGCATGTTCCTATTTATTTCGCACTATTTTGTTGATATTTCTATTTATCCTTTTTTGTTACTGATATTTATAATGTTCTTTTAAAATTGTAGTAATAATGATATATTACCATTTCCAACAATATCACTTTCTCTGTATTTCTCTCATTTGATAAATATTCATGAAAAAGAAAAAGTAGTGCTTAATATTGGCTGGAAAAATATTTTAGACACATGCTCCATCAGGTCTCCCAAACAGCTGTGCCACTACACCTTCATCCAAAAGCGCTTGTCAAGTTCTGGGCCTTTGCAGAGCAAAAGGTGCCAACTCTTGGAGCTTGTGCCCAACTGTGCGGAAGTTGCCTGATGCTCATTCAGATCCAGTTGGAATTATGTTTAAAACTCTAAATTCAGTACATTTTTATTTTGGAAATAAAACCACACATTCCTTTCTTCTTTTTCTTCATAATATTGCTTTTGAAAGGATATTAACTATATAGAATAAAAATCACAAAATGATTGTTCTTATTGAGATCATGTTGGCCATTTTGCAGCTTCTAGACCACAAAAATCTCATCATCTTTAGAAAATTGGATCTCATTCTTTCTAACATAATTATCTATCAAACTTTTTCTGGCAAAATATATAGTACATAGTAGCTTAATTTGCACACATGCAAGCAGTACAAACATTTGAGCTACTGGACAATTTTTAGCTCAGTGGTAATAAGGGAATGTAGTCATACTGGTCAAACTAGTGGTCTAGATAGATGCAGTTTCTATGGGGCTAACAGGGAGTGTCAGAATTAAGTAAGTTTAATAAATTAAAGCACGTGCTATAATAGATCTTTTGTTTTACTAAATAAATTTTGAAAGATCACAGCAAAATTTTAAAAAAATGCTGTTGATGCCTTATGAAATGTGTCTTATCTTGAGTTAATTATGACAAAATGTAACTTAAGTCATTGTCAGCCAAGCCATATTAGCTATCTTAGGAAAATAAGCAAATTATAAAAATAGAACTACCATTTATTACAAAAAGTGTACTAAATGTAGCTTGCTCTTATCACATAGAAAAAATTAAATAGAAAACATTAATTGAATTGATAATATACCAAAAATTTAAAACACTGATTATGAAGAAAATGGAAAATCAAAATATTGATTTGTTTCTCTAGTAAGCATGACAACTTAAAAATGCAAATTATTATACTCATTACATTAGGCCTTTTGGCTACTTGTGTGCTGTTATAACAAAATAAAGAAATTCTTATAGAAAAGAATGCATCCACTTCCATTGCCCTCAGTGGAGACCTAATTGTGGTATTTTCCCCTTTCTGAAGTTTCTATGGAACTTTTCAGGTAAACATTATGGTATTTTTAAAAATATTTCTGTACATAAAAATCGCGTACAATATTCATAGGAATATGTAAAGAAAATGTATATATTATATTACAGTATAAATGAATAAATGCTAATTATTGTTTATTATTTTAAAGGTTAGCACTGAATTTCACTAAAAATAATTATTTTATTAGTGAAATTGGTTGCAGCGAGATACTAACTTTTGATAGTGAATACAGGAACACTGGCATAAAACCTAATCCAGTTCACTTTAACCATCTTAAAATTCAAAAATAAAGTGATAATAAGAGATTCACTGTATGTTACATGGAAATTGAAAATTATACATAAATATCTGTATAAAATATTTGATGATTCTTTAGCTTTATATCCCATAAGCGTATACTCCTTTTGGTTTTCCATTTGCTAGTGTTATGATAATCGGTGACATGATGGTTTGCAATGAATAAAATTTCATTATTAACTGAACATTTGGAAGATAATTTTAGAGCCAATATTTTTAGTAATTAGATATAAATTGTTAAGTACTCCTTTTAGACATTCAATTGATGGAATTTAATACTGATTGATGATAAGCATAGGACCCATATGTTGACCCTTTTTCTTAATTAATATTGGAAAGATAAAAAACATTATCTTCTTTCAATAAATGTAATAATTTATAAAATATTCATAAATAATTCTATAAATAACTATGTATGTACAATATGCAAAGTTATTTGTTTGCAAAGAGATATATTTATCTCTTTGCAAGAAGATATATTAATGTCTTTGTAAGCAAATATCTTTTCATATTCTCTGGTGTTTTATAATAAATATATACATGTAAAGTTAATTAAGAAAAAGGAAAGTTGTAAAAATCTTACAGCATCTCTTTTTAAATTATCATGGCCAATTTAAAAATAATGTATAGTAAACTCATGTTTAGACAACATATGAGATTAAAGGAAAATTATAATTACAAATTGAACAAATTTATAAGTAGGTATTTTATGAGTCTACGTTTTCTTTTTCAACAATGTTTCAACATGATGGATCCTTCTACAATAAGGAGTGAAAGTGCATTGATGTCGCTCTACTTCTTTACTGACCACATTGCAAATGGCTCTTAGATGTTTCCGAGGTTGCCAGTAGATTCTACTAATATTAAAAAGGAACTAAGTTTTCTATACATCAAACATTTTACAAAATTTAGAGCCAGCTAGGGGCCTATAAAGTCATCATTTTGTAGCTAGTAACATACTCAAAATTAAATGCTAATAACTAAGGGGAAATTGCATAATATAAATATATAATAGGCAGAGTAAGAGAAGCATGCAGAGAATCACTCTAAAATCTTAGTATGATTTTGTGTCTCCAGAGACACTCTACATTCTCAATGGTCCTAAAGGAGAGATCCTTCAACTCTTGCTATAGTTCTCCCTCAGCTCAAAATGTGGAGTTGAATTATGATGTGCAATGGCACGTATCTATGAGTATCCTAAATCAGAAGGTAAAGAGCAGAGAAAAAGAAAATTACTAATCCTCTCATCTTCAGGAAGAAGTAAAGAATTGTTTAAATGCAACTGGCAAGAATAAAACCCAAGTCACCTTCTAAGAAAGAAAGTTCAACATCTTGAGTGTTTGCTATGTGACTGAAATAGAGAAGGATGGTAGAAATAAAACTAGAGGAATTTTCTACTCAACAGAACATCTGCTGTCATCCTTACAAATCAAACTATTTGGGGACATGGAATAGTTTAGCAGTTACTCAAATGAACTAATACCAAATTAAAAAAAAAAAAAAAAAAAAAAAACACCAAAAGATTGATTGCTGGTAATCGAGAGGGATGTTGGAAAAAAAGAAATTTGTTTTTTTAGTTCAAAAGGGAAATTTCTTTATAATCACAAAGATGCTGGGAGTAGTTCTTAAAACTGGGATCTCGGACAACACAAAATATTGTTGGACAATAGAAAGAACTCCACTAACAATAAATTATGTATTATTTGCATATTAATTAATTAAGCAATCATAACTGCAATTATAAAATACACTATCTTAAGTATAGTGACATTTATATGTTTGTAGAAAAAATCATGCTTGTGTGGCTTGATATTTTATAATAATTAAACTCTATCTCTTCTCAGTAACAGATATACAATGCAACCAAACAAATACACATTCAAATTTAGTTTTAGAAATTGGGAGAAATTCAAAATTTATAATTAATAATTAAATAAACTAATACTGATATTTAATACATTTAATAGTGGTCAAGTATGCAGTTTTCATAATGCCCATATGTTTCAGTGTGCCATTGCCTATTTTTCTGACAGTCTTTAAAAAGACAGTTATCCTGCCATGTTGAATCACAGTATTTCATTCATATTAGCTAATCCTAACAGACACTATCTAATTAGAATCACAAAAGAGTTTTAAAAAATCATATCACTTTTGATGTTTTATTAGTATGAAATGGTTTTACTGTTTAATTAATTGGCATGTCAATATTTCTATGAAAGGCTCTGTTGCTACTGTTTGTTACTTAGTTCCTATATCTTTATGGAAGAAAGCAATATTTTTGCTTTATCTTCTCCTAGACACATAGGATGATTATACTTCTCTGCCACCTTGAAGTTAAGCATAGCTATATAACTTACTTTTGTCAATGGAAAATAATCCAATAAAAAGTGAATCAACTACTCACAGAAATACATACAAATTAATAGGAGATTCTCCATTCTCTCTTGTCATGTTGACTGTGAAAACAAAGAATTCTACATAGTGGAGACTCTATCAATATGGATTGCTGATATGTCAAATAGAGGAGAATTGCCCTGGAAAGACACTCATATTCACAGCTTATGTGGTGAATGAAAAGTAAACATTCATTATCCAACTACAGAGTTGGGGACATGAGAGGTTATTTGTCAGCAAAGTGCAACATAGCATATCCTGATTAATGGAACTTTCTTTTCCTTAATTCCCACAACTGGATGATATGACTTTCTGCCCACTCCACTGACTAATGTCACACATTTGAAATAATTCTATGTATGTAGAGAGGAGGTATCGGGGGAACTACTTGTAAAACTTTCAGAAATATCCAACAGTACTTACTACTTTGATGAACATCACTCAAGTGACAGATGTAATGCTAAGTTATTTATTGACAGTAATTATAAGATCAGTCCTTGTTCTCAAGGAACATATGATTTAGAAGCAAAACCAACAAAAATACAAATGAATTGGTTTATTAAAATCTAATCATCCCTTTAATGGAAAATCTGAACATATTCTAAGCAAAGAGAGTAGCATATACAAAGGCTGGGTGATATATGAGCTCAGGACAAGTTTGTCAAATATTTCTAAGTATAACATAGAGAAGGTATTGGAATAGATAAAATTAAACAGCTCAACCTGGTCTTATAGGAATAAGTCACACAGTCTATGTGAATGCTTTATCTACTTATATTTTAAAAAAGCTTTGGAAGAATGTGGAGCAAAAATTGAAATGATCAGCTTACATTTTAGAAAAAAACACTGTACAATTTAGCATTGATTGAAATAAAGTTAACTAAAAGAATATATTAGGAAACAAATAGAAAATACAGTTACAGAAATGCAAAACATTAGCGACACAGAAAAAGGAATAAATTGAATAACATTTTAAATAGGAAAAATCGATATTGGTGACTAGATTTGGGAATGAGGAAGCTCAAGAAAACTAGAGAGTCTCCAAGGTTTCAAGTTGGCGGAATAGCATGTGGAACTATTGAGACAGATGAGGGATTAAAAAGAAAACCTGTTTTGAGACATGATAAGTTCAGTTTGGGACAGACTGAAAATCTATTTGTGTTGCATTTGGGTATAGATGTCTAGCAAGAGCTCAAAATAGAATTTTAGATCACTGACTTATTCTACTTTGATACAACTGTATGAATCAAATTAGTTAAAGAAAATGTACATAGATTGTTTAAAGACAAGTAAAGATTAAACAGAAGGTAGTGAACGTGATAGGTAAGAATAACTGTAAAATCTTACGCGTTTTTTCTTCTCTGTGCTTGAATCCCTGGCTTGTTTCCCGAGTTTCACTGTAAAGAATGCCTATTTTATCATTCACTAGTGCCTAAATTTTGTAAAATCAAGGACATCTCTTTATTTATATTTTACAATCTACAGAAGTTATAATAATGTTTATAGTTAGGAATATCAATAAATTTTGGCCCAGAAATTAGCCTTTAGTGGAGCTAGCTAAACGTGTTGGCACCAGGATTGTTAGCATAACAATTTAACTTAGCCAGCCACTGAGTACTTAAATTTCATAGCTGCACAAACATGAGACTTAGTCATGTGATCACGATCATGTAGGAAGGACACGTACTTTCTACGTAATGAAAGAGGCTGACCATTGGCCTACTTTATTCTGATATGCTTTTCTATCATCTTTGCAAAGCTGAGACAATCTGAAAAAGAAAGTGTACCTGTTAGTATTCCCTTTTGGAAGAGAATTTCTGAGCCTGTAACAGCTTG
Organism: Piliocolobus tephrosceles; assembly: GCF_002776525.5. Classification (NCBI taxonomy): domain Eukaryota; kingdom Metazoa; phylum Chordata; class Mammalia; order Primates; family Cercopithecidae; genus Piliocolobus; species Piliocolobus tephrosceles. The sequence goes on along the minus strand of NC_045435.1, from coordinate 19,956,895 downwards.
GTTTAACAATACATTTGGCCTCACAAACAAGAAAGATAATTTGTTTGTTTTCTCTGTGGTGATAAGATCAAAGAAAATAACTTATCAAGAGATCAATGCCCATAGCCAAGCTTCAGAACCTTTAGAATCCCTCACATCTCAGTCAACAAAGTACCCCAGAAGGACTCTGTGAAGTAAAATCACATATGTTCATGGAGACACAAGCCTATTCATTCATATTGCTGAGTAATAAATGAATGTATTGTAAGTCAGATTGTAACTGAGTTCTGTATTTGCACTCATATCCTGATAAATATTTATTTGTCCTTAAGTTGTACTGTTTAGGATTCTCCATTGAAGCTCCATTCTTACTTCACCTACACCAGCTTATCAACTACATGATTTCAGTGATGTTAGCTGCCAATCTAGAATCACTACTCAATCTTTTGGACTTTTCCTGCTTGCCTTCCATGCCCTTGGTCATATGGGTACTGAATTTTGATTAGCAACTTTCACTTATGGTAGTAATGACAAGTCTCATATTTATACCTGTAAACCAGTTTTTAGTCTCAAAGCTCTATTTGAAAGCATACCCCTCTGTTCTGCCTCTAAAGCCTTGACCTTATTCTCAAATCAGACCCCTGGATATGTTTGCATTCTAGTTTTAATCCATCTGTCGACTGCCATAAAGCATTATGCTGTACATTCAGGAGGATCTGGCATATAGTTTCCTGATGTTTATTAATTCAAGATGCTTGTTCCAAGTAAAGAAACAAGGATTTTTTGAAAAATCAAGAATCTGTAGGAAACTAGGCAAGTAAATGAGTTAATATGACTTTGTTTCAGAGGAATTTTTTTGAGAGAACTATCTACTCACGTATGAAATAATCATAGCACCACAAACGAAATAACATGAAACTGACAAGGAATTTTTTTATTGACCAATAAGTTTGTATTGTAAAGATTACCAGATGATTAAAATGACTTTTGTAATCTAAAGAAAGGACAATTAGAAACATGTGTAATTTAATATGATGTAGGATGACATTTATTTATAAATATTCTGAACCACAGCATGCTTACTATTTCCAACTGAAGACCTCAAACATACATAGCTAATTTGGATTCATTTCTGTTGGTTCTTTTCAATTTGGCTTTAAGCACTTCTCATTTAGTCTTGATTGTATTTATGTTTAAGCAGTTTGTCATTTGCATGATTTACTAGGAAATTTATATTTTATTGGAATACAGTATGAATTAGGTTTTATCTTATATAATCACTTTTAAAATGAATTGCACTTTGTTTTCTGACCATGTGCTTATTCTCATAATATTATAAATCAAAGAAACCTGTACCTGTTTTACAAATATGTTGGTAAAATATACATTTGCATGTATATTTTACCTATCTAGAGACTTTCAGCGATATTCGGATGTAAAGATTTTAGAATAACTGCGAAGTTAGTTTGAAATGCACAGGAATCTTGAGATGTGATAAAATATAAAATATTTACTGAATGCCAATATGTTAACTTCTTCATAAGTGTCACACTTATGAAATAGAAATTTACAAAGTTTACAATGTTATATCAATAATAAATAATATAACCAAATAATAATGTTAAACCAATAATAAATATTATAACCAAATAAGAATGTTAAACCAATAATACATAATAGAATAGGGAACTAGAAAACATTTTTAGGATGCCAACCATGTATGCGTATATTGGGTGCAACTTACTAATTCACAGTAGTGCATTCGCCACAAGGATGGAGGAAAAATAGTAAAATGGGAAAGACCTTGAAATGGATGTGCAGGGATAGGGGTTCTGTGCTGATCTCTATCACTAACGATCTCCATTAACTTGAGCAAGTCACTTAATCTCATAGGCTTTTTAGTGTAAAGATAAGTTAAATCATTTCTTGGACAGTTTTCCTCTTGTTATAGGTTGAATTGTGCCTTCCCTTTCAATTTATTCTTGAAGCCCTAAACCCCAGGACCTCAGACTGTGATGGTAGCTTGAGGATTGCTTGAAGCCAGGAGTGGCAGCACAGAACAGCCTAGACAATATAGACTTCATCTCTAAGAATTTTTAAAAAAAAATTAATCCAGCAAAACAGGACGCATCTGTGGCTGCAACTAATCAGGAGGCTGAATTGGGAGAATTTCTTGAGCTGAGGAGTTCAGGGTGGCAGTGAGCTCTGATCATTCCACTGCATTCTGGGCAACAGAGTAAGACCTCCTCTCTTAAAAACTGCAAAACAGACAAATAAACAAAAGCAACAGGACATAAATGAAAGAAGAGTAGAGTAAAGGAGAGGAGAGGAGTGGAGACAAGAGGAGTGGAGAGGAGAGGAGAGGAGAGGAGAGGAGAGGAGTGGAGAGGAAAGGAGAGAAGAGAGCAGAGGAGTGGGGGAGAGGAGGAGGGGGAGAAAGGAGAGGGACAAGAGAGGAGATGAGAGGAGAGAAGAGAGAAGAGGAAAGGAGAGGAGAGGGGAAGACGGGAGGGGAAAGGAGGGGAGAAGAGGGGAGGGGAGGGGCGGAAAGGGAGGGGTGAATGGGGCTGTATTTGGAAATAGGGTATTTAAAGTGATAATGATATTAAAGTGGGGCAATGAGAGTGAGCCTTATTCTGATATAATGTGGCTCATTTACAAGAAGAGGAGTTTAGGACAGTGTGTTCGTGTGTGTGTGTGTGTGTGTGTGTGTGAGAGAGAGAGAGAGAGAGAGAGAGAAAGAAACAGACAAAACACATGAATGTACTGAGAGACAACCATGTGAACCCAAGGCAAGAAGGTAGCCATCTGAAGGCCAAAGAGAGAGAATTCAGGGGAAAAAAAAAAAAAAAAAAGTCTGCCAAAACCTTGATCATGCACCTCTAGCCTTACAGAACTGTGAAAAGAAAAAAAAAAAAAAAAAATATATATATATATATATACACACACACAAAACACACAACACACACACAATTTTTTCAAGCCACCCAGACTGTGGTAATTTTTATGGCAGTCCTAGCATACTAATATACCTGTTTTCATCCTTAGAAATATGTAATCAACTATCCTTTGAACTATATCTATTAATTAGGTTTGGTAATAGGAAGTGATAGTGGAGATTCAATGTATTGCTATAAATGCAAATGACTTACAGAAAAACAAACTAAAGAAATTTAATTTGGTCCACAATTAACAAAACCCAGCAGTATATATGCCTCCCTAATCTTACACTCTAGTCCTATAGAATATAGAGATGATCAAAATCTACAAGACCTCTTTTCTTTCAATAGAAAAAGGTAATATGTATGGAAATCTTCACAAACTATAATCATAATGAAATTCTAATGTCTATTGTAATAAATAATCATATTTCACTATGATTCTGTTATTCTTTTTTGGAGACAAAGTCTTGCTGTTGTCACCCAATCTGGAGTGCAGTGGTGCAGTCTCAGCTCATTGTAACCTCCTGGGTTCAAACGATTCTTCTGCCTCAGCCTCCCAAGTAGCTTGGATTACAGGGGCCCACCACCATGCCCAGCAAATTTTTGTATTTTTAGCAGAGATGGGATTTTGCCATGTTGGCCAGGTTGGTCTCAAACTCCTGACCTCAAGTGATCTACCCACCACAACCTTCCACTATAATTTAAATAATGGTAAGACATATGACCTCTATTGTGATTACTTCATCATCAACAATTGTCTCTTCTGTGTGACATGACTGCTTGAGATGTTTTCTCTGATACGTTTATGTTAAAAATGTACAATACTCTTTTAGCAATGTTTCTTTAATTTACTACTAAATATCTCAGAAAAATGAACAAATGAAGAATATAATTTAAAACGCATTGACTATAATAGTCAGCGTTACTCAAGAAAACAGAAGCTATATTAGTTGTTTTAGCTGAGGGGATTTCATTGTAGAGAATGGTTTAATTCCTTAAATTTTATGTGCGAGGAGACTAACAATATCAGCGGAACCCGAAGTAACATAAAGATAATAACTGCAGGAAACAGCTAGCCATTCTAGGTCTAGACGAACAAAGAGAAAAAGTTAGAGTATCAGAACCTACCTACAATTTAGAGTTAGAGTATCAGAACCTACCTACCTAGTTCCTGAATGGAACTAACTGTGATCCAGATTTCTCATAAGGGGGATGTTACTGGTATCAATGGCTACAGGTCTCAACAGGCTAGATGCTACTGGTGTCAGTGGGGCGGAGACAGGGTGCACTGAAGCTGGTCCTATATGTAAGAATAGAGGCTAAGTTTGTAACTGAAGTAATAGTCTAAAACCTAATACATAAATCCAATTTTAACAGCTGTTTGAATGTTGTCCTATTTCCTTCAGATTATTAGGTTTACTTGTTTTTCTGAGTTTTTTAAAAAATATATATTTATAGAAATTAAAATGAGAAAACAACTATTTCACACTTTTAATTATGTTGTCTCTGTTTAGAAATATATGTGTATGTGTGTGTGTATATATAGATATATAGATATTGATATTTGTTATTTGGAGTATGCAATTCAACATAATAAATAGTTTATATAACCAAGTTTTGAAATAGCCCCAATATATTATTACAATTATTTTTGTATCACCAATCTATGAAACTGAAGCATGTCTGCAAAATGTGCTTAGAAGTTTGGAGAATGACGAGTAGGAAAAGATTAAAATTTATTTCTGGAAAAGCTTACTAATTCCAGGTGTGTAAGAGTTCATTCACTGATGTTAGCAGCAGCAGCCTAGGTGATTTAATTTCACATAGAGGTATAAGGTGCTTATCTCACCTCACCTCAACATAAGTAATCTGGCCCAGATACAGGTAAAATTGAGGATTGTTCAACTGTAATTTCACCTAAAAGGAAAAAAAAACAAAAACAAAAACAAAAAAAACACACAAGCAAAAAACCAGAAACCAGCCATGAGATTGTACTAATTTGACAGAACTACTACATCATACAACAATCTAACTTCTAGGTATAATCCAAAATAAATGAAATCAGTGTGTTGAAGAATTACCTGTATCCCCATGTTTATTGCACCACTATTTAGAATAGTCAAACTATGAAATCAACCTAAGTATGCATCAACAGATGAATGGATAAAGAAAAAGTGGTACGTATACACTGTGATGGTTAATACGAGTGTCAACTTCATTGGACTGAGGATGCAAGTATTGATCTTGGGTGTGTCTGTGAGGGTGTTTCCAAAGGAGATTAACATTTGAGTCAGTGGGCTGGGAAAGCAGACCTACCCTCAATCTGGTGGACACAATCTAATCGGCTGTCCATGAATATGAAGCAGGCAGAAAAATGAGAAAAGACAGGACTGGCCTAGCCTCCCAGCCTACATGTTTCTCCCATGATGCTTCCTGCCCTTGAACTTTGGACTCCAAGTTCTTTAGTTTGGAGACTGGAACTGGGTCCTCCTGCTTCTCAAGCTTGCAGAATGCCTATTGTGGCAGCTTGTGATCTTGTAAGTTAATACTTAATAAACTCATTTATGTATCTATCCTATTAATTCTGTCCCTCTGGAGAACCCTAATGCATACACAATAGAATATTATTCAGACTTCTAAAATAAATTCTACCCACTTTTAAAACTAGGTTTGCCTTTCATTATTTAGATTTAAGGGTTCTTTATATATTATGGCTAGCAGATACAAGTCTTTTCTAAGACCTATAGTTTTCAGATATATTCTCCAATCCTGTGGTTGTTTATTTGACTTTAATGATGATATCTTTTTGGAGCATAAAGGTTTTTAATTTTGATAAATCCAGTTTATCTATTTTCTCTTTTGTTGCTTATTCTTTAGGCATAATAGTTAAGAATTCACTAACAATCCAAGGTCATGAAAATTTACTCCTGTGTTTAATTATGAAAGATTTTAATAGTGTCCTTCAAAAATTCATGTCCCCCTGCAATCGGTGAATATGCCCTCATTGGGAAATAGGGTCTTTTCAGATGGAATCAAATTAATATAATGTCATACAGGATTTGGGTGGTCCTAAATTCAATATGACTGGTCTCTTATCAAAAGAGACAAATTGGACAAAAATACACACGGAGGGTAAGTGGGCATGTGAAAATGAAGGCATAAATTAGAGTTAGGCTGCCACAAACCAAGAAATGCTGAGGATTTCCAGCAACCACTGAAAGCGATGCAGAAGCAAGGGAGAATTCTATTCTCCCTCCTCCCAGTCTCCTGGTCTTCTTATTACTACTTGCTTTTTTATTTGTTTAGTGATTATCTGAATTATATTAATAAAAGTTAATCACCAATACAAACACAATATTCACTCTCTGCTTCTGCTTGTGAGTGAGCAGTGCTTTGGATATTCCCATAGTCACTCTAAATTCTGGGGCAATAGCACTGAGCTCTTTTTACTTTTTTTTTTATTATTATTATACTTTAAGTTCTAGGGTACATGTGCACAATGTGCAGGTTTGTTACATATGTATACATGTGCCATGTTGGTGTGCTGAACCCATTAACTTGTCATTTACATTAGGTATATCTCCTAATGCTATCCCTCTTCTGTCCCCCCTCCCCACAATAGGCCCCGGTGTGTGATATTCCCTTTCTGTGTCCAAGTGATCTCATTGTTCAATTCCCACCTATGCTTGAGAACATGTGGTGTTTGGTTTCCTGTTTTTGTGATAGTGTGCTGATAATGATGGTTTCCGGCTGCATACATGTCCCTACAAGGGACACAAACTCATCCTTTTTTATGGCTGCATAGTATTCCATGGTGTATATGTGCCACATTTTCTTAATCCAGTCTGTCACTGATGGACATTTGGGTTGATTCCTAGTCTTTGCTATTGTGAATAGTGCCACAATAAACATACATGTGCATGTGTCTTTATAGCAGCATGATTTATAATACTCTGGATATATACCCAGTAGTGGGGTGGCTGGGTCAAATGATATTTCTAGTTCCCGATCCTTGAGGAATCGCCAAACTGTCTTCCACAATGGTTGAACTAGTTTACAGTTCCACCAACAGTGCAAAAGCGTTCCTATTTCTCCACATCCTCTCCAGCACCTGTTGTTTCCTGACTTTTTAATGATTGCCGTTATAACTGGTATGATATGGTATCTCATTGTGGTTTTGATTTGCATTTCTCTGATGGCGAGTGATGATGAACATTTTTTCAAGTGTCTGTTGGCTGTATAAATGTCTTCCTTTGAGAAGTGTCTGTTCATATTCTTTGCCTACTTTTTGATGGGGTTGTTTGTTTTTTTCTTGTAAATTTGTTTGAGTTCTTTCTAGGTTCTAGATATTAGCCTTTTGTCAGATGAGTAGTTTGCAAAACTTTCTCCCATTCTATAGGTTGCCTGTTCACTCTGATGGTAGTTTCTTTTGCTGTGCAGAAGCTCTTTAGTTTAATTAGATCCCATTTGTCAATTTTGGCTTTTGTTGCCGTTGCTTCTGGTGTTTTAGACATGAAGCCCTTGCCCATGCCTATGTCCTGAATGGTATTACCTAGGTTTTCTTCTAGGGTTTTTATGGTTTTAAGTCTAACATTTAAGTCCCTAATCCATCTTGAATTAATTTTCATATTAGGAGTAAGGAAAGGATCCAGTTTCAGCTTTCTACTTATGGCTAGCTAATTTTCCCAGCACCATTTATTAAATAGTGGGCATGTGACAATGCCCACAATTTCTTGTTTTTGTCAGGTTTGTCGTAGATCAGATGGCTATAAATGTGTAGTATTATTTCTGAGGGCTCTGTTTTGTTCCATTGGTCTGTATCTCTGTTTTGGTACAAGTACCACGCTGTTTTGGTTACTGTAGCCTTGTAGTATAGTTTGAAGTCAGGTAGCATGATGCCTCCAGCTTTGTTCTTTTGGCTTAGGATTGTCTTGGCAATGCGGGGTCTTTTTTGGTTCCATATGAACTTTAAAGCAGTTTTTTCCAATTCTGTGAAGAAAGTCATTGGTAGCTTAATGGGGATGGCATTTAATCTATAAATTACCTTGGGCAGTATGGCCATTTTCACAATATTGATTCTTCCTATCTATGAGCATGGTTTGTTCTTCCATTTGTTTGTGTCCTCTTTGATTTCACTGAGCAGTGGTTTGTAGTTCTCCTTGAAGAGGTCCTTTACATCCCTTGTAAGTTGGATTCCTAGGTATTTTATTCTCTTTGAAGCAATTGTGAATGGGAGTTCATTCATGATTTGACTCTCTTTTTCTGTGTTATTGGTATATAAGAATGCCTGTGAATTTTGCACATTGATTTTGTATCCTGAGACTTTGCTGAAGTGGCTTATCAGCTTAAGGAGATTTTGGGCTGAGATGATGGGGTTTTCTAAATATACTACCATGTCATCTGCAAACAGGGACAATTTCACTTCCTCTTTTCCTAATTGAATATCTTTTATTTCTTTCTCTTGCCTGATTGCCCTAGCCAGAACTTCCAACACTATGTTGAATAGCAGAGGTGAGAGAGGGCATCCCTGTCTCGTGCCAGTTTTCAAGGGGAATGCTTCCAGTTTTTGCCCATTCAGTATGAAATTGGCTGTGGGTTTGTCATAAATAGATCTTATTATTTTTAGATATGTTCCATTAATACCGAATTTATTGAGACTTTTTAGCATGAAGGACTGTTTAATTTTGTCAAAGGACTTTTCTGCATCTATTGAGATAATCATGTGTTTTTTGTCTTTGGTTCTGTTTATATGCTGGATTACATTTATTGATTTGCATATGTTGAACCAGCCTTGCAGCCCAGGGATGAAGCCCACTTGATCATGGTGGATAAGCTTTTTGATGTGCTGCTGGATTTGGTTTGCCAGTATTTTATTGAGGATTTTTGCATCTATGTTCATCAGGGATATTGGTCTAAAATTCTCTTTTTTTGATGTGTGTCTGCCAGGCTTTGGTATCAGGATGATGTTGGCCTCATAAAAAGAGTTAGGGAGGACTCCCTCTTTTTCTATTGATTGGAATAGTTTCAGAAGGAATGTTACCAGCTCTTCCTTGTACCTCTGGTAGAATTTGGCTGTGAATCCGTCTGGTCCTGGACATTTTATGATTGGCAGGCTATTAATTACTGCCTCAATTTCAGAGCCTGCTATTGTTCTATTCAGAGATTCAACTTCTTCCTGGTTTAGCCTTGGGAGAGTGTCAGTGTCCAGGAAATTATCCATTTCTTCTGGGTTTTCTAGTTTATTTGCGTAGAGGTGTTTATAGTATTCTCTGATGATAGTTTGTATTTCTGTGGGTTTGGTGGTGATTTCCCCTTTATCATTTTTTATTGCATCTATTTGATTCTTCTCTCTTTTCTTCTGTATTCTTTTTGCTAGCAGTCTATCAATTTTGTAGATCTTTTCAAAAATCCAGCTGCTGGATTCATTGATTTTTTGAAGGGTTTTTTGTGTCTCTACCTCCTTCAGTTCTGCTCTGATCTTAGTTATTTCTTGCCTTCTGCTAGCTTTTGAATGTGTTTGCTCTTGTTTCTGTAGTTCTTTTAATTGTGATGTTAGGGTGTTAATTTTAGATCTTTCCTGCTTTCACTTGTGGGCATTTAGTGCAATAAATTTCCCTCTACACACTGCTTTAAATGTGTCCTATAGATTCTGGTATGCTGTATCTTTGTTCTCATTGGTTTCAAAGAACATTTTTATTTCTTCCTTCATTTGTTATGTACCCAGTAGTCATTCAGGAGCAGGTTGTTCAGTTTCCAGGTACTTGAGTGGTTTTGATTGAGTTTCTTATTCCTGAGTTCTAGTCTGATTGCACTGTGGTCTGAGAGACAGTTTGTTATAATGTCTGTTCTTTTAGATTTGCTGAGGAGTGCTTTACTTCCAACTATGTGGTCAATTTTGAAGTAAGTGCGATGTGGTGCTGAGAAGAATACATATTCTGTTGATTTGGGGTGGGGAGTTCTGTAGATGTCTATTAGGTCCGCTTGGTGCAGAGTTTGTTCAATTCCTGGATATCCTTGTTAACTTTCTGTCTCGTTGATCTGTCTAATTTTGAAAATGATGTGTTAAAGTCTCCCATTATTATTGTATGGGAGTCTACGTCTCTTTGTGAGTCTCTAAGGACTTGCTTTATGAATCTGAGTGTTCCTGTATTGGGTGCATATATATTTAGGATAGTTAGCTCTTCTTGATGAATTGATCCCTTTACCATTATATAATGTCTTTCTTTGTCTATTTTGATCTTTCTTGGTTTAAAGTCTGTTGTATCAGAGACTAGGATTGCAACCCCTGCCTTTTTTTGTTTTCCATTTGCTTGGTAGATCTTCCTCTATCCCTTTTTTTGAGCCTATGTGTGTGTCTGCATGTGAGATGGGTCCCCTGAATACAGCAAACTGATGGGTCTTGACTCTTTATCCAATTTGCCAGTCTGTGTCTTTTAATTGGACCATTTAGTCTATTTACATTTAAGGTTAATATTGTTCTGTGTGAACTTGATTCTGTTATTATGATGTTATCTGGTTATTTTGCTCGTTAGTTGATGCAGTTTCTTCCTAGCATTGATGGACTTTACATTTTGGCATATTTTTGCAATGGCTGGTACCTGTGGTTCCTTTCCATGCTTAGTGCTTCCTTCAAGATCTCTTGTAGGGCAGGCCTGGTGGTGACAAAATCTCTAGGCATTTGCTTGTCTGTAAAATATTTTATTTCTCCTTCACTTATGAAACTTAGTTTGGCTGTATATGAAATTCTGGGTTGAAAATTCTTTTTCTTTAAGAATGTTGAGGCCGGGCGCGGTGGCTCAAGCCTGTAATCCCATCACTTTGTGAGGCCGAGAAGGGCAGATCACGAGGTCAGGAGATCGAGACCATCCTGGCTAACACGGTGAAACCCCGTCTCTACTAAAAAATACAAAAAACTAGCCAGGCGACGTGGCGGGCGCCTGTAGTCCCAGCTACTCGGGAGGCTGAGGCATGAGAATGGCGTTAACCCAGGAGGCGGAGCTTGTAGTGAGCCGAGATCGCGCCACTGCACTCCAGACTGGGCGGCAGAGCGAGACTCCGTCTCAAAAAAAAAAAAAAAAAGAATGTTGAATATTGACCCCCACTCTCTTCTGGCTTGGAGAGTTTCTACCGAAAGATCTGCTGTTAGTCTGATGGGCTTCCCTTTGTGGGTAACCCGACCTTTCTCTCTGGCTGCTCTTAAGATTTTTTCCTTCATTTCAACTTTGGTGAATCTGACAATTACGTGTCTTGGAGTTGCTCTTCTCGAGGAGAATCTTTGTGGCATTCTCTCTATTTCCTGAATTTGAATGTTGGCCTGCCTTGCTAGGTTGGGTAAGTTCTCCCGGATGATATCCTGCAGAGTGTTTTCCAACTTGATTCCATTCTCCCCATCACTTTCAGGCACACCAATCAGATGTAGATTTGATATTTTCACATAATCTCATATTTCTTCGAGGCTTTGTTCATTTATTTTTACTCTTTTTTCTCTAAACTTCTCTTCTTGCTTCATTTCGTTCATTTGATCTTCAATCACTGATACTCTTTCTTCCAGTTGATTGAGTCGGTTACTGAAGGTTTTGCATTTTCATGTAGTTCTCGTGTCATGGTTTTCATCTCTATCAGTTCATTTATACACTTCTCTGCGTTGGTTATTCTAGTTATCCATTCTTCCATTCTTTTTTCAAGGTTTTTAGTTTCTTTGTGCTGGATTCATAGTTCCTCCTTTAGCTCTGAGAAGTTCGATTGACTGAAGCCTTCTTCTCTCAGCTCGTCAAAGTCATTCTCCATCTAGCTTTGTTCCGTTGCTGGCGATGATCTGCATTCCTTTGGAGGGGGAGATGTGCTCTATTTTTTGAATTTCCAGCTTTTCTGCACTGCTTTTTCCCCATCTTTGTGGTTTTATCTGCCTTTGGTCTTTGATGATGGTGACGTACTGATGGGGTGTTGGTGTGGGTGTCCTTTCTGTTTGTTAGTTTCCTTCTAACTGTCAGGACCGTCAGCTGCAGGTCTGTTGGAGTTTATTTGAAGTCCACTCCAGACCCTGTTTTCCTGGGTCCAGCGGAGGCTGCAGAAGATAGAATATTGCTGAACAGCGAGTGTCACTGTCTGATTCTTGCTCTGGGAGCTTCGTGTCAGGGGTGTACCCAGCTGTGTGAGGTGTGAGGTGTTGGTCTGCACCTAGTAGGGCATGTCTCCCAGTTAGGACTTAGGGGTCAGGGACCCACTTGAGCAGGCAGTCTGTCCATTCTCAGATCTCAACCTCCATGCCGGGAGAACCACTGCTCTCTTTAAAGCTGTCAGACAGGTACATTTTCATCTGCAGAGGTTTCTGGTGCTTTTTGTTTAGCCATGCTCTGTCCTCAGAGGTGGAGTCTACAGAGGCATGTAGGCCTCCTTGAAATGTGGTGGGCTCCACCCAATTCAAGCTTCCTGGCAGCTTGGTTTACCTACTTATGCCTCAGCAATGGCGGGTGCCCCTCACCCAGCCTCGCTGACCCCTTGTAGTTAGATCTCAGACTGCTGTACTACAGGTGTCCGCCACCACGCCCAACTAATTTTATGCATTTTTAGTAGAGACGGGGTTTCACCATGTTAGCCTCTTCTAGCTGTTTTATTCCAAGTTTTTCTATTGTAAACTCACTGGGCTACAGTATAACCTCTGTCTTTTATCTACCCACAAAAGCCTCTCACCACTCAGGTACTGTTCTTGAGAGCATTGTTAGTTTTGAACTTATCTGTTGCAAATAAAGTCAGGTGTTCTGGGTAGAAATTGGAAACTGGTTTTATAGTCTGTTTCTTCCCTCAGGCAAAGTTTCTGATCCAGGACTCATAAGTTCTAGGTGGGGACAACGGCATGCTTCTCTCTGAGTAAACCCCAGATTTAAAAGCTAAGTATTCAGTGAGCAGAAGTGGGCAGGAGGCATTTTTCGGCTTGCTTGTCCTGCAGTGGAACTACTACCTCATGCACTGGAAAGGGCAATCAGCGCCATAGCATTATCAACACACTGGGAACAATGTACAGCACTTATTCCATCGGAGGACTTATCGAAAGAAGGAAGTCTCCACCATTCAACTACACTCAGCTATAATTTAACTTCATTGGGGCAGGACATTAAACACTGACTTCCTCTTTCCAAAAGGAAAGGCTTTGGTTGAAAGCTCAAGAAGGGAGGAATACTGTATTCTTAGCTATGTTAAAAGATAAACTGAGTCATTGCACTAGCAAAGACGTAGAGTCAACCCAGCTGCCCATCAGGAGTGGACTGGATTAAGAAAATGCAGTACATATATACCACAGAATACTACACAGTCATAACAAAGAATGAAATCATATCCTTGCAGCAACATGGATCCAGCTGGAAACCATTATTCTAGGCAAGTGAATGCCGAAACAGAAAACTAAATACTCCATGTTCTCACTTGTAAGTGAGAGCTAAACCTTGGGTACACATGATCGTAAAAATGGAAGCAATATACTCTGAGGAATACAAGAAGGCAAGGGAGGGAAAGTGGAAGGTTGGAAAAAGTCATGAAAAGAAAACAGAAAAAAAAAGGAAAAAGAAAAACTGAGTCACTTTAAAATAGTAAATACTTTGAATATTCAGTGATTCACAATTCAGGCAGCTCCAGAGCTGAAGTGGCTGACAGAGCACTAGGGGGAAGCTTTTTCAGGGTGAGTGCAGAAGGAAGGGAAAGAAAATATGTGATTGGCCAAAGTGAAGCGGCAGCCTTATTGGGATCATTCTTGTGAATGGTCTCTAGTTGGAGGTAATTTGGCAGTTTCTGATTGGTCAAGCTTAAGTTTCCTTTTACCACCTACACTGAATTCGGTGTGGTTTGCTAGGGAGGAATGATTTTACCGAATTTTAAACTAGAAAAAGGAAAGTTACTTTTCGTTGAGTTAGGATGCTAGGAACTTCCATATGAACTTCTAATTTCAGGCCTGTCTATGAAAAGCAAAAGAACAAAGAACACTGTAAACAGCAGTTTCAAAATTTACAACATAAGTCTTTAGAAATCTTCTGGTAGAAAAGCAATTATCTCTAAAAGTGTACTAAATAGGGTGTACCACACTATTTCCTTCTTAAAACAGATTGCATCTCTTGATTCTTGTAAAGGTCTACCTTCAACTTAATCTCACTATTGCGAGTGTTTTTATTTCAATGTCCTTGCAGAAGAAATTTCTGAAAAGAACTAAAGAAGGTATTTGATTTTCCACTTTTATTTGGAAAAACGTCTACTGGATGAATTAAATCAATGTTTTTACATGACAACTATTTATAGTATATGCTTATTCCCTCTCTTTCTCTCTGTTTCTCCCTCTCTCTCTCTTAAAATTTTGTTTGATGAGCATAAGGACCAATATTGAAATCAATCAAACAACAAAAACAAATCTATTCCTGGGCAGGTAGAAAAACACATTTGCTTTATCATTTCTTCACTGAAAACACCCCTTGGACTGTAACTAGTATTCTTTTCAAAGAAAGAGATTAGTAAAATAGTTCTTTCCGAGTATATTATCTGAAACTCAACACATTTACTAGAAACACAACACTATATTACAGACAAAAATGTGCTTTTTAGCATATGATAACAATAAAGTATTATCAGGAAGTATGTGTATCACTATATTAACTGATTGAAATAAATGTTCCATAGTTTTTAAATATATATTTGCATTGAATATCTGTAACCTATGAATAAAAAATAAGAACTCTGGGTGTCAAAGCTTAGAATGTCAACAATACCATCTTTTGTACTTTTGGGGGTGCATCCAAAATGTTGTGTTCTAAGAGTCAATTCAGAGACTAACATGTGAGAGAATGTAATACAGGCTAGGTGTACTTCATGATCAAAACTCACTGGTATTTTGGTCTTTTTGTAGGGTACAAGTACACATGAGAAAAAAAAGAAAATAAATTGTAAAGGCAGAGACTGTGAGTGTGTGTGTGTGTGTGTGCACGCATGCATGTGTGTGTGCGTATTTTGATATTTTTTTCTTTTCTCATTTTTCATATAGCATCTAGTAGATTATCGTGTTAAATGTAGTTCATAGCCGGGTGCGGTGGCTCACACCTGTAATCCCAGCACTTTGGGAGGCAGACACGGGTGAACCACTTGAGGTCAGGAGTTTGAGACCAGCCTGGCCAACATGGTGAACCCTGTTTCTAGTAATAATACAAAAATCAGCCAGGCATGATGTCAGGCGACTGTAATCACAGCTACTCAGAAGGCTGAGGCAGGAGACTTGCGATTTTGCCACTGCACTCTAGTCTGGACAACAGAGCGAGAGTCCATCTCAAAAAAAAAAAAAAAAAAAAAAAAGTAGATCATAACCAAATTTCTTACTAAATCATGACAAACAGCAAGAGGAAATGTTTGGCCACTTATATGCCAAAGAGGTATGTCAGGGAAAAGATAAATGAAGTAGGGAGAAAAAGAAAAGACAAAGAAAAAATAGAATTAAAAAAAAGCAAAGGAGATGAAGGGAAGAAAGGGATGGGAAGAGTTAAAAAGGGAGGAAGAGAGAAAAATAAAGTGAAATAGTAAAATGGCTGAACTTTTTTCTCTCTTTTTATTTATTTCTTTATTTTTGACTTTCAAGTCAAATTGTGACAGTGGATATCTACGTAATTGACTCTCACGGCTCAGAGGTGGAGTGGATTCATAGACATGAGGGTAATCCTAGAGACCGTGTCCCTCTGGGGTAGTAATGGTCCATAGCTATTTCTCTAGAGAAAATTTGCTTAAGGGTATTCTCACAATAACACCATTCACTTTTGTTACCACTGAGCTAGGAGGTAATAATGTAAATCATTTCTTTACACATTATTTTGGAGAAAAGTGAGGTGGGGGATGGGGCATATATAATCTATAACTAACTAATGTTGAAATAATGTATTTTTTTTTGCCAGTGGCTACCATTCTTACTTTGGAAGTACTTGAGTTTAAAAAAGAAATGATTAAATGATTATATATGATTAAAAGTAACTCTCATTGAATTTTATATAAACCTACCCAGTTCTTCATTTCTAATCATATGCAGATATTATATTAAAATTGTCCATTTTGTATATGTGTGTAATCACATACTTTATATAATTAATATAATTTATAATATATTAGTATATGTAAAATTATAAATGTATCATATATTTTTAAAATTATATACTGTATACACAATTGGGATACACAAATACATATTTGGGGGAATATATACATTTTTTCTTTTGTAATTGACTAAAATTTACAGTATGCCATAAAGACACAAAGTTGAATGACATTCTTTACATATACTAGGGAGGCTGAGGCAGGAGAATTGCTTGAACCCAGGAGGTGGAAGTTGCAGTTAGCCGAGATTGTGCCACTGGACTATAGCCTGGGCAATAGAGCAAGACTCCATCAAAAAAAAAAAAGAGGCCTGAGGGAGCTTATTAGCTTATTCACCTCTTCTACCATGTGAGGCACATAGAAGACACCATCCATGAGGTACAGACCCTCACCAAACATAAAAGCTGCTGGGTTCTTGATCTTGGACTTCCCAGCCTCCAGGACTGTGAGCAATAAATTTCTGTTGTGTATAGATTACCCAATCTATAGCATTTTGTTATAGCAGCCAGAACAGACTAAGACAACATACAGTATATTGTTAAAAACAAACTTACTTAAATGAAAGTATTCTTTGCCATGTTTAATCAGATTATGGCTAAACAAATAAATACATCAAGTTGATTGATAGAAGTTATCTTACTGCAGAAAAGTTAGAATCCCAGGTCATCTTTAGGGATAAATGCTATACTTTTATTCCTTTCTTATGATCTGTTTTTCAAAGTGCTTAGGTATTGTGAATGATATGAAATAGCACAAAGACAATAAATGCAAGGGAAAAATAGTTCAAATAAACATCTGTATTGATATAATCACAAAACTGAAGGGCATTCAAAAAATATTGCCTTGTCATCCCAAGTTAACCATTACTTATAACAGTCGGAATACTTGACTATCACGTATGCAGAGGATATCTGAAAAGTAAATTTAAAAATTAATTATTTCTGTTGGTCCCCGCTAACTTCAATATTTTTCCTGGGCTACTTTCAAGATTTGAAAAGCAATCACTGAGAAGGAAGCACTATAATCTTGCCTCGGGCTGGTCCCACACACAAAATTACCATAACCATTTTCACTTTTTTGTTAAGTAGCCATTTCGAGAAAAGAACAGATAGGCAAAATTTCCATCAGTCAAAAGATTTATTGAGTTGTATGAAGACATCCTCTTTTCGTGCCTCCCCTCAACCCCAAACTTAAAGCATAAACATATTTCATTTTACTCTATATACTTTATTCCATCATAGTTACTTCCCAAAAAATAGCCATTGCATATTTGTCCCAGAGTAAAACAAATTTAGCTATGTTTTTAAGATATTAAAAATTATCTAATGTATTCCACTACTTATAAAAATGTAAAATGCATTATTTCTGTGATGAAATTCCTGTGTTTGAAATTTGTCACTAAATCAGACAGTGAAAGTCACAATACTCTTGAGGTAGGAGGCGGTCAAGGGAGTAACTATGTCCTCAGGACACAACAGCCTTGGGACTATACAGTCAACACAATAAGCCCCAGTATTTGCACCGTCGTCGACGTTATTCAAGCCAAGTTATCTCCAATAGAGAATTTCCCCTATAGAGAACATGTACATTTTGATTTTACCTGTGTTCAGACTAACTCTTTGCTCATTATAATAGTAAAATCACAACCTTAGATGGAGATTTAAGATGCTAATGAGAAATGTGATATATGAACAAGCATGCACAGTTACTTCACTGTGCCCAGAGGACCACCCAGAACATCCCTACTATAACAACTCTCCCCACACCTTCATGAATAATCATGTAGGACTCCCATAAAGGGAGTTTCCCTCGTGTTAGTTTTTCCTGTCTCATTCTAATGAATAGCCTACACTAAATTCTCTCGCCCTCAGCCTGCACTGTCTATTCTGTTTTTAACTTTCAAAATATTCTTTTTCCTCTGCAATAAATTGCTCAGTGCTGCATCTCCTTTGCTGTGTATCTATTGTTTAAATTCTTTTAAACTAAGAAGTCAATAACCAAGGTCTTCCAACAGCTGTCAACACTCTGAGATATTGATATTCCTGATTGCAAGACCCACAAAATGTCTCTGAAATTGAAATAAAAATATTCATATAATTACTGGGAGCTACATGATATGGGTTTGCTCTGTGTCCCCACCCAAATCTCATCTTTTAGCTCCCATAATTCCTACATTGTGTGGGAGGGTCTTGGTGGGAGACGACTGAATCATGGGAGTGGGTCTTTCCCGTGCTGTTCTCGTGATAGTGAATGGGCCTCACTAGATCTGATTTTTTTTTTTTTTTTTTAGAAAATGGGAGTTTCTCTCCACAAGCTCTCTTTTTGCCTGCCGCCATCCACATAACCTGAGCCTCCTTGCCTTCCACCTTGATTGTGAGACCTCTCCTGTAATGTTGAACTGTAAGTCCAATTAAACGTCTGTCTTTTATAAATTGCCCAGTCTCAGGTATGTCTTTATCAGGAGCATGAAAACAGGCTAATACACTACATAATGTGGTACAGGTATCCACACATGTAGAGGAAAGTACATTTTTCATAATTTCTTTAAATTGGTTGTATAAGCATAGTAAAATTTGCTACCGTTTTAAGTAATGGCCAAAATTTAACCATAGGACTATAACTTTTATTATCTAGTATTTTTTAGAAAGTGAATGTACAACTTACATTTTGTTTTGTCTAGATTGTTTTTTTAGCTGATGCATATTTACATAGTCTCAGGGTACATGTGGTAATTTAATACATTAATATAATTTGTAAAGATCAAATCAGTTTACTTGAGATATTCATCACTTTAAATATTTCTCGTTTCTTTATGCTAGAACCATTCTAATTCCTCTCCAGCTATTTTGCAATATACAATAGTTTATCGTAAAAAACATTAGATCTTATTTCTTCTAGCAAGCTATACACCTGTACCCATTAATCAACTTCTCTTCATCCCCCTCTCCTTCTTACCCTGCTTAGCCTCTGGTAATGACCACTCTGCTTTCTATCTTCATGAGATCCACATTTTTAGTTCCCACATGTAAGAGACAAGAAACAATGTCTCTCTGACCTGTTTATTTCACTTAACATAATGTCCTCCAATTCCATATATAGTTGCAGATGACAGGATTTGTTTTTTTTTTTTTTATGGCTGAATAATGACCCCATTATGTATATGTACCATATTTTCTTTATTCATTCATCCATTGATAGAAGCTTGGTTGATTGAATTTTCTTTTTCTGTACAAATTCATATTTTTTAGATTCTATTTAAGCAAAAATGTTTTGATCCTGAATAAAATTTAAACATTAAAAATACATCTCCTAAAATATGTGTATTAAGCTTTTTTTAAAAAAATTAAACTTAAGTTTTTTGTGTTATTTGATTATATAATAAAATATTTTCTAGATTCATAAATTTATTATTCATAGTTTAAATTTTATCGGTTTCTAGGTCCTGGCAAATTTCCAAACCTGTCCAAGGACTGATTTAACCACCAAAGATTATGCTTTTCTGTGTGTGAGATTGTGCTTTTTTGTATGTATGAGATTAGAAGATATTTTCGTGTAACATTAAAAATCATTACGAATGTTGATGTTAATGCATTACTAATAAGTATTACAAAGTAATTAGTGAGGTGTTATTATGTAATGGCTTTCATACTGTCATCTAATAAATATCTTCTAAACTTTATAAAGTTTGAAAGTAGAAAATTATATTTTATTTTTCCCACACACATTTTCACTATCAATTTGTCATTCTTTTAATTTGAATTAGTTTGGGCCAAAAGTAAAAATCTCATTTTTCTTATCCACCTCCAATTCTCTGAGTGTGCACTTTTTGGTTAAAATCAAAACTGGATTAAAAGCACAGCTATCATAAGAGGCAGAGTCTTGACTCATTTCCTTCTGTTCTTAAATCTATGCTTTTTGTCTAACTCTTTTTGGATGGAGAATGATGTGTTTTTTACTTCCTCATTGCCATTTTTTGGATTGCCTTCAGTATAGCACCAACAAACTGACAGTTTTAAGTTAGTGAAGTGCTCATGAAAGGAAAAAAGTAACATAGGGACCTTTAAAGCATCTTTCTCCACAATCTTGTCTTTCTTTAGCTAAATGGAAGTAGCAACAATCACACTTTTTTATGTTAGTGTTGACATTTTATAAAGACTATATGCAGCACATTATTAATCATTTTTATAGTGACATTTTAGATTAAATTAATATTTTATGTTATTTTATAATTACATTTTATCTGCAAATCTATTTTTCATTGATTATTGTTACGCTATATTATGTACAAATAACGAATATGGGGCATTGGCGTTAAATTTCTGTATGACAGCTAGAGTATTAAAATATCAAGTTAGGTATACCTTTGTTGACTACTAGTTAATATATTAATAAGAGTTATTTTCGTGGTAAGCATGGCATAGTTCCTTCCCAATGAAGCATAACATACGTTTTTAAAGATAAAACAACAAGTTAGTGGGCAATTACTCAAAGTGTTAAGTACCTGGGAAGTAGAAGTCATATAGGAGAGTCATGTAATAAAGTCCTCTTGACTTATGTATGGAAGGGAGCCAGTCGGCAGAGAACTAAAGGGATTCACGAAATCAATTACAGATAAACTGAACCATTAAGATCAAAGTTAGCCAGTCAAGAAGGTGAAGGATAGAAAACAGTATGTTCAAGCTTTCAGTGGCTAGGGAAAGAGTACCACAATAAACCAATGAGAAGACATTTTAGTGGAGCTATCGGGAGAAGCAATTACAAGAAAAGATGGTAAACAGTCAAGCGGAAACCAAGCATAACTCACTTTGGAAGTCATGTAAATAAAGTTTGAATTTTATTATCAGATCACTAGTTTACAGGACTTTTCTTATTTAGAAAAAAAGCGATGAATGATGCTAATTGGTAATGGAGATTAGGTTTTGAATATCCTAAATCAGTCAAGAAAGAAATTACACACGTACCAGATGTGTTGTTTTCAGATAAACATAGATAACTGTTATCTATTAATAAATTATTAGGTTAAATTTATAATTTATGTTGCTAGGAAATTTGGTAAATAATGCCCAGCTTTTAGAAGAAGAATGAAATAAACAGTTTCTAGCGTAAAAAAAGAAAAGTTCTTTGAGACCTTAATATATCTCTGGAACTAGTGTCAAGAAAAAAGAAGAGCCTGGCAAGGCCATAGTCGCTGGGGGAATATCTATCCTGACATCCATGGTTGACTCTTTCAGGTAGAGAACATTGAGTGGTCAGTTATTTACAAACGGAGTATAATAAAGTAGAATAGTGTTTGCATGGACTTACTAGCAAATTGCCTGGGATCAAACCCTAGTTTTGCAAATGACTATGTATAGAACCTAAGATATTTCAATTCTCAGTGTCCTTTTCTATAGAATAAAAATAACAATAGCATGTATTTTATCAAAGGATTATTGTGAGAATTAAGTTAGTTAGCATCTGTAAGGACAAACAATATGTGGAGTACAGAGATCACAGATTCTGCTTGAATTTTAGCTGCTACTATTATTTCTGAATCTGGAGGTGGACAAGGGTAGAATAGGTTGATTTACTTTGAAATGATAATTTATCATCCATAGCTAATACATTTAAGTTTAAATTTCTTGTATAGATGTATATTAAACCTTTTTGCAATGAACAATTGAGTATATAAATAAGGTCACCGTATACTTTATTACACAAACAGGAAGATTTTGAGATTGAAAATGGGTGTTATTAATAATTATGGCTGAAAAATAGGTGACACTGGGACTATCTTCAGTCAACAGAGAACTTGTGGCCTCCGTATCAGGTTTGATGTTACAATTTGTGCTCTCAGAAATAAAAATTCTTTGATCATATCTTTTTAAGTAAACTTGTACTTGGAGTTTTCAATAAGGCCAATAACTTTTGACATCATTTATGTAGGTCTTTAATGCTTTCAAACATATTACATGTTTTTATTTCCCACAATACAGACATAAAGCAGGTAATATGTTTAATTATCACAGTTTCGCAGGTGAGGGAATTGATACGTAGTAAACATAAACGTATTTCTTGAAGGTAAAGTTAACTCAGCTAATTAGCATTAAAGGCAAGATCCAGTGCAGGCATTTTGTTGTCATATCAATATTCTTAAATATTATACCAAAAGCTCTTGCAGAATCTTCTCAGGAGGGCGACATAATCATATTTCTATTTTAGAGAGTTAATATAGTTCTAATGTTGGAAAAACTTCAGGGGTAAAATACTGATACAGAGAGAACAGTTACAAAAATGTTGAAGTACATAAAGTCTAGAGTGAAGGGAGAAATACTGAACAAATAGAGTTCATAGGGATGAAGATTTTGATTAGACATTGGTGGAGGGACGGAGAGAAGAAAGTGGATGTGACCTCTCAAATCTCTTGGGAAACTATGTGCATAATTATACCCTTTATTCATTTTCAGTCAGTCAGTGTTTTCTCTGTTTCTCACAAAATATGTGAACTTTGATTTAGTAAGGTATAAGCTAGATAAGTGGACGTCCTGATTATCATACTTATTGTAGAAAGAGATATTTTAGAGTAATCAATTTCAAAGTTTTAGATTAAAATAATATGCTAGAATATTATAAAAAACTGAATTTTAGTAATTATGTAACAATTGCTTTGCATTTGCTTGATTATATGTTCTTTTACATACATAGACAAAGATATATTTTAAGGATACATTAAGAGATGTTTTTACAAGGTCTTATAATAATCATTTTCTTAGTATATTTTAGACAGGAATGAAAGGTATTTATATCAAAAATATTTTCATGATTCCAGTTTACTTTAGCAGTCACTGATAACAATTTCAAATTTTTAAGGGCAATACTGGTCCTCTTTTTTCTTGTTGTGAATTAAATACCGGTAGTGTTACATATTAAATTGTGTCCTTCCCCAAAATTCATTTGTTGAAGTCCTTACCCCTAGTACTGAAAAATGTGACCCTATTTGAAAACAGGTGCAGATGTAATTAGTTAAGTGAAGATGAGGTCATTAGCATGGGCCCTAATCCTATATGAGTGGTGTTCACATCATAGAGGGAATTTGAGACAAACGCATTCATAAAATGCCACGTGAAGATGAAGGTAGCGATCAGAGCAACGTTCTACAAGCCAAGGAACAATACAGATTGCCAGCAAGCCACCAGATTCAAGGTGAGAGGCACAAAAGAGTTTTATTTTTTCTTTTTTCTCATAGCCCTCAGAAAGAACCAACCCTGCTGACACCTGCTGCTGGTCCCTGGACTACAACGCTGTGACAAAGGTTTTTAACTACCACGTTGTTTTCAGATTAAGATAGTCTTCACCTTTAAACAGACTGTTATTGTTAATGATATGAATATCAGGATTTCCATATTTTGAAATCACAGAATAAGAATTATTTAGTCTAATTCTCTATTATTATACAGACAATGAAATCATGATACTAAAAGAAGCAAAAAGGTTTAATCATGTATTGACTATTTTTCATGATCTAAGCAGATTAAGTTGAATGAGATTAGAACTACTGTTGCTTAAAATTCTTGTGTTGGGGTTTAAACCTATTCTAACTCTAGATCTCACTCCATTAAATCACTACACTGACACCTCCCTACAGTTGTGTATTAGTGTACATATGTGTGTATGTATGCATAGATCCATGAATGTACATAGGTGTATATGCATGTATAAATGTTTGTATGCTTCCTTTGAGACCATTTTGATACCATGGCTAATTTCAAATTTTAGAAACTATTTTTTTCTCGGTTTGCCATCTCTACTTTCAATTATTTTACTATGTGCATTCCTCACTTTATCATTTATTCCATTATGACTTCCACCTCCTGATTGCTTCGTGCTTTCTAGTTATCTTGTAATTTCAGATTTATCAACCAAGATTCGTAGTCATTTAAATTCTACCTCTTCTAGCAATCTTAAATTGCTAAATCCCTAGCCTCTTCCATGGCTAATTCATGATTTGTAGTCCATCGTCCATAATCCCCCATCTATTGTGTTCATTCTTTTATAGCAATCATTTTTTTTTAAATGTCATACAACACAGGTTTATTGGATCTATTTCAGATACAAGTATTTTACTCATAAAGGTATACTAATTATTTTGTTTACCTCTTATTTACTTTCAAATTTTACTGTTTCTTGCTTATTATAAAAATTTGCACTCTTTAAGTAAAAGATATAGCAGAAATCAATCACATAGAACGTAAAGGTTACATGAAATATAAAGGGATAGATCTAGAATCTTATATGTGATTTTTAAAATGAGTTACATATATGTTACTGAGTAACATTTGAACTATACTTTTCCTTTATTGAACCATATCTGGGGTACCAGATACAGTTATTTTTACCACAGTTGTAGAAATTTAAACAAGACTATATAATTTTAACACAGCAATGAAAATGACTAAACTCTTGAAATGCTCAATAACAATGGTGACTGCTTCAAATATAATATTCAGCTAAGCAAGCCAGAATTTGCTTATGAATATTGAATAGATTGTTTATGAATGTTAAATAAATATAACTATAAAATATAATTATATATTTTATAAGATATAGACAATTATCTCATTTATAGTTGCATTTATTTAACACTCATAAGCAATTCAATCTAACCTGGGTGTTTAAAAGTTGGGGGAGTTCTCATCTTTGAGAGCTTAGTGGATAGAAGTGCGTATGGGTGCTATTCAATTTTGTAAAATTGTATTGAGCGGCATTCTTATGTCTGATGTGTTTTAAGAATACAATATTTAAATTAAAAGTGCATTAAAAAAGAAAAGATTGATGTATTACAAAATGTTAGTCTTTGGTAAGTTTGAGTATTAGCACATTTTCTACAACTTTTTATATACTTCACATTACACACTAACACACTCAATAGAATCATATAACATTTGCTTCATTTTGTCTTATGCTTCAATTTGCCAGCATAATATTAAGGTAGATGGAGATAATGTGTATTATAGGATTGAATAATCCGCTGGTCATTGTGGTAATTTGCATGGGAAATGAGTCCTAATCTCCTGGCTGAACTTGACTGGACAAAGTCCATCCCCAGGATAGGCTTGTACTCTTTCTGAATGATAAGGATGCAGTAATTGCTGCTGCCTATTTCATCCCTCTCCTCCGCAGATTGAGAGGATGAGTTCTGGGTGATTTGAGAATGCAGTACTGTGTCCTTATCCTCAGGCTGAGAAGCTGTTGGATTATTGTCTCATCATCCTGAACTATCTTCTATTCTGCCATTGTGTCTGCTCTTTCCCGTCTATAGTCAATGTAACAATCCTTGCTGCTATCAGTACCACGCTACTTTTTATTTTTTCTTATTTTTTCTTCCTGTCTTGTTCATTATCTGCACCTTTCCTCTTGCTTTATGCAAAAAGTCAGTTCCAATTCTCTTCCTCCTGTTCTTTCTCTGTCTTTGCCCCTGATATTTGTTTCTTGGCTTTGGTTTGATGCCATTCATCTAAGACTGTTCTAAGTTAAATGATTAGGCATAACATATAGGGTATATGCTTCATCACAACTAATTATTTTGTCATTTTTTCTACCAGAATTATAGTTAATATGTTACATTTTCTCTTTCCTTATTTTTCTTCATTGGTTTTTGATTCTAGGTATAAGTTTTTCTTCTCCACATGAAGACTGAATAAAATTTTGAACGTTGTGTATGTGTGTATGAGTATTCATGTTAACTAAAGTTACCAATAGTAGTTCATCTTTAAAAAATATAAAAGATATACAGAAAAATTGAATAATTTCATTGATGAAGTGATGATGATTTAGTTAGGGTGTGTTATGTAGACCTGCAAAGGGAAAAACTTACACAGATATTTGGTGTAAGTGAACATTTTTCCAATATCAGCCTTTAATTGACTTTGAGCCTCAAATGAATCAGCTTCTCCAATCCTGTAAAGATATACAACTAATGTACACTTTTGAATTTATTTTTAAAAGAGTATTTAAAATAGAAACATGTAATTGCTAACTTGAGCTTTTCTTAAAGTGGTAGGAATATCAGAAACTCTGCTCAGTAAATATTGTGGTATTTCTTCATTATTTAGCTTGAGTAATTTTTTTCAACCAGTTCCTGAGCTCCTTTTCTGATCTACTTCCTTGCTTGTCTTAAGATTTAAATGTGATATGTTTTATTTTATTTTTTTTATTTTTTTTTTTTTTTGAGACGGAGTCTCGCTCTGTCTCCCAGGCTGGACTGCAGTGGCCGGATCTCAGCTCACTGCAAGCTCCGCCTCCCGGGTTTACACCATTCTCCTGCCTCAGCCTCCCAAGTAGCTGGGACTACAGGCGCCCGCCACCTCGCCCGGCTAATTTTTTTAGTAGAGACGGGGTTTCACTGTGTTAGCCAGGATGGTCTCGATCTCCTGACCTCGTGATCCGCCCGTCTCGGCCTCCCAAAGTGCTGGGATTACAGGCTTGAGCCACCGCGCCCGGCCGTGATATGTTTTAAAAACAATTTTCAGAGGCCAGGCATGGTGACTCACTCCTGTAATTCAGCACTTTGGGAGGCCAAAGCGGACAGATCACTGGATGTCAGAAGTTTGAGACCAGCCTGGCCAACATGGTGAGATCCTCTCTCTAATAAAAATACAAAATTTAGCCGGGTGTGGTGATGCATACCTGTAATCCCAGATATTTGGGAAGCTGAGACATGAGAATTGCTTGAACCTGGAGGCGGAGGTGGCAATGAGAACAATTCAGATAGTACATGATACAAAAGAACTCGAAGAAGAAATACAGTGTGTATATATTTCTTTTGTCTATGACTATTATTATTGTTTAAATTGTCAAACATTAATTTGCTCTTAGTATGAGCTAGGAATACAGTAATTCAAAAAGCAATTGTACCATGTGAATTTGGATACTGCTAAAGCTAATCTTTGAAGAGTATTTTTATAACTCGAGGCATAAATGAAATTAGATGTATCTGGGACATTTTGTTGTATGCTTGCAAGAACTTCAAGATACTAAATGACTGAAAGCATACTTAAATATATCTACATATTTTAGTCTTTGCAAGCAGAGAAGAGAAATAGTGTAAAACATGTGTAAACCTAGCAATCTCTTTAATGAAATTATGCTAAGACCTGCAGTGTTCATTGGCCTTGGTGGCCACATATTATTATCCAGGTAGAAAGAGGCTAATAGTGACAATAGCCATAAAATAACACAATAAAAGATCCAATATTTATTTCAAAAAATGATGAAAAAAATCAAACACCTGGAAGAAAGCTAACTCTACTCCGTAGGACAGCCTAGATGACACTTCTAATTATATCAAAGAATAAAAAAGGAACAGATCAGTTCAATAAATCATAAATACAGCACACTAGGTCAGGCACTGTTCTGGGAAAGACTCATGTTTCAGAAATTAAACTCCATAATAAATTCTGCGATATAATAGCCCCACTCTGTGTAATTGAAACTATATTACAAAAAACTGTCTAATGATTAGACTTGGCCAAAAATTAACTCATAATATTAATGCATTCACCAATAAAAAATGTAAAAATAATTGTGAGCATACCATCTCATGCACAAAAACCATTTAACTATGTAATAATCTATTAATAATGTAGCCAGGTTAGTCAGAAAAGTCAGCTTTGCAAAGGAGTGTTATTATTTTTCAGTTGTTTTCTTCCTACTCATGAAAAAAATCTTCCCTGCTCTACTCTCAAACAATAATTCATAGAATAGCATTGAACAATAAGAAAAATTCTAGATTTGAATATTATTCATTATTAAAATTTGTTGAGTATATTGTTAATTACCAACCTGCTACAATGTTCAATTATTGCATCACAAATTTCAGTCACTCGCCTCCACTCGTACGGACCCACTTACGGGCACGATCACACCTGCAAACCTGCTGTGCAGGGAAGCTTAAGAAACTCTATCTTCTATCCAGCTATTCTTCCCCTTTGGCCATTGTTTATTCGTTTAAAAATGGGAAAAAATGAATTTAAGTGAAGCTGTAAATTTTGTAGAAGTTATTGTGGTATAGAATTAAAAGAATTAAAAATACGGAAGGAATAACAGTGATCAACTTAAATTGTGATGCAAATTGGAAAAATAAAATAATTCATGTCAAAGAAACCTATATTTGAGCTAAGAATAAGCTCAATTTATATGCAGATGATTATGGTGGTAGAAGTAGATATTGGATTCTCAAAATTTTGATAAAGAGAAAATAATATTGTGCAGGGGATAATTGCTGATGCAGAAAAAAAGGAAGGCATAATTGTAAGTACAAGATTTTTAATGCAGAAGTTTAGCGTAGAATGAAGAGTATGGAGGTAGGTTTCTTATTGCGGAGGGTAATCGCCACTATGTAGGCAGAGTTTATGAAAGAAGAGTGATAGGGAGAATATACATAATGTTTTCATGCGTTTATCTGAAGTTAAAGTTTCAGTTTTTCTTCTAATAGTGAAGCAATCTACTTTTTAATACTTAGCAAACTTAGATATCTGACTCTGTCAGTTCCACCTTTTAGATTGTAACATTTTTCCAAATTTTTTTCTTATACACATTATTTGCAGCCAATATCAAATAACATTATATTAATGAATGTTTATGAAAACCCAGACTGTCCATCTTCATTGCATACTATTATTTACAGCTTTTGAAGAGTATTCTAAAATATAAACTTATTTTAAAAAGTTTTTCATCATGTTGAATCTAATACTTCAAATCAAAAATGTATACTTTATATGTATTTTGTTTTTTTGTTCTCATTCAATGATCAAATAAATGATAAAATGTTTATTAAAACTAAATTGACTATAGCAATAATTAAAATGACATATCTATCTAGACTACTATTTTAACAAAACTCAATGTGAATTTGTTTAAAGATGAAATTAGTTATTAAAAAGCTAATATACACAAATTTTCTGGGAAAAATTCACATTGCCAATATAAGTAGTCTAAGAAATTTGGCACAATAATTGATTCTGCATGGTTACAACGAAAGCACTCTACTAAAGAGAAATAAATAAAGGGCATCCCTGTTGTTAAACAGGAAGTAAAACTGTCACTGTTTGCTGACAATATGATCGTTTACCTCGAAAACCCTGAAAACTCTTCCAGAAAGCTCCTAGAACTGATAAAAGAATTCAGCAAAGTTTCTAGATACAAGATTAATGTATAAAATCAGTAGCTCTTCTGTACACCAACAGCAGCCAAGTGAAGGACCAAATCAAGAACTCAAACCCTTTTACAATAGCTACAAAAAAATAAAGTATACTTAGGTATATACTAAGTGAGGAGTCTAAAGACTTCTACATGGAAAACTACAAAACACTACTGAAATAAATCACAGATGACACAAACAAATGGAAAAACATTCCATGCTCGTGAAAGGGTAGAACAAATATTGTGAAAATGAGCATACTGCCAAAATCAATCTACAAATTCAACACAATCCCTATCAAAATACCACCATAATTCTTCACAGAATTAGAAAAAAAAAAAAAATTAAAATTCATTTGGAACCAAAAGGTCCCGCATAGCCAAAACAAAACTAAACAAAAAGAACGAATCCGGGGGCATCACGTTACCTGATTTCAAATTATACTATAAGGCCATAGTCACCAAAACAGCATAGTACTGGTATAAAAATAGGCATATGGACCAATGGAATACAATAGAGAACCCAGAAATAAACCCAAATACTTACAGCCAACTGATCTTCAACAAAGCAAACAAAAGAATAAAATGGGGAAAGTACATCGTTTTCAACAAATGATGCTGGGGTAATTGGCTAGCCACATGTGAGAGAATGAAACTGGATCGTCATCTCTCACCTTACACAAAAACGAACCCAAGATGGATTAAGGACTTAAATCTAAGACCTGAAACTATAAAAATTCTGTAAGATAACATTGGGAATGCCCTTCTGGACATTGGCTTAGGCAAGAGTTTCATGACCAAGAACACAAAAGCAAATGAAATAAAAACAAAGATAAATAGCTGGGACTTAAAATCAAAACAATTTTTAAAAAGTAGATGTTGACACGGATGCAGTGACTATGGAACATTTCTATGCTGCTGGTGGGAGTGTAAACGAGTACAGCCACTCTTGAAAACAGCGTGGAGAGTCCTTAAATAACTAAAAGCAGAACTAACATTTGATCCAGCAATCCCACTATGGGGTACCCACTTGGAGGAAAATAAGTCGTTATACAAAAAAGATACTTGCACACGCATGTTTATAGAGGCACGATTTGTAATTGCAAAATCGTGGTACCAACCCAAATGCCCATCAATCACGAGTGGGTAAAGAAACTGTGATATATATCCTACTTGTTTATATATATAGTAGTATATATAATATACTATTTATTTATATATAGTAGTATATATAATATACTATTTATTTATATATAGTAGTATATGTATAATATTTATATAATAGTATATATGTATACTATATATAGTAGTAATCTATCATGTAAATATATATAAAATATATATGTATTCATATTTATATAAAATTTAAAAATATAAAATACGTATTTTTATATTTAAATAAACATATAAAAATATATATTTATATGATAAATTACTACTCAGCCATAGAAAGGAATGAATTAATGGCATTTGCAGTGACCTGGATGAGATTGGAGACTATTATTCTAAATGAAGTAACTCAAGAAAGGAAAACCAAACATCATGCGTTCTCACTGATATGTGAGAGCTAAACAATGAGGACACAAAGGCATAAGAATGTTACAATGAACTTTGGGGACTTGCGGGGAAGGGTGTGATGGGGTCGAGGAATAAAAGACTACAAACAGGATGCAGTGTACACTGCCCAGGTGATGGGTGAACCAAAATCTCCCAAATCACCACTAAAGAACTTACTCATGTAATCAAACACCACCTCTACCTATGGAAATAAACTATGTACCTGTACCTATGGAAACACCATAAACATCGCCTGTACCTATGGAAATAACCTATGGGAAAAAAAAGCACACTACTAAAATGAGATTTAAGATAAAAATAGGTACCTGTACCTATGGAAACATCAATAAACACCACCTGTACCTACAGAAATAACCTAAGAAAAAAATACTCTACTAAAATTAGATTTAAGATTAAAAAATTGAATACATTAATTTATTAATAAAGGCTATGTAATTTTTTAATGATGATGATGATGATTTTTTGAATGTTTCATTATAAGCAGTGATATCTTTCCATTTTTTAAAAAGTCTAGTAATGTTGATTCAACTTGTCTGATGTGTAAAATATATTTATGCATTTATTTATTTTCTATATATGTTGTATGATACATGTGTGGAGATATTTATTCATGGGTGTTTGCTAGAAACTGAAAGCAACTCCCAGCCAATGGCCAGCATGGAAAAAGGACCTCAGTCCTACAGTGTGGAGCTGAATCTGGCAACAACCTGCCTTAACCTGAAAGTATATTCTCCCCACCAGAGCCTCCAGAAGGAAACTCAGCCTAGCAGATACCTTGATTTTGCCTTGGGAGACTGAGAGCCATGTCCCAGCTGAAACCCCTTAACGTCTGACCTGTGAAACTGTGTGAAACAAAATGGATGTTGTTTTAAGCCCTAAGTATGAGGTAACTGGTTATTATGCAATAGAAAACGAGTACGATACATTTTAGATTTAGATCTAAATATTTGTAAAGTGTTTAACGTATAGTTTTGATATCCCTCATCTCTATTTTCTTATCATAAATTTTAAACTTCACAGCCTGCAGACAGATATCTTTGACCACCTTGAGGCAGCAGACCTGATTGTAGGCTTTGAAAAACGGCACAAATTTATTTTAAATGTGGAAACTGTGAATCTAAACAGAAGTATTAGAAAGCTCTGACAGGATTGTGGAACATTATGTCAAAACGCTGATCATTTGGAATTTTAGTTTACAGATTGTCTAAGAATATTAATATAGTTGCTCTTGGCTAAACGGCTAAATTGTGGGCTAAAGTAACACATAGTGTTGAACGAAAACAAAGCAATGTGTCCTCTTTTTATCAAGATTACTTTTTTTATCTTATTATTCCTCCATGTTTTTTCTCAGTACACGTTCTCTTCATATTAATTTTCTGAAATTTGTCTTTCATTTGTTGTGTTTGTACATTTTTGAAAAATATATAATATTATAAATATTTAAATTTATGTATCAGTTATGTATATAATTAAGAATATATAATTGATACTTAAACATTTATAGTTATGTATATAAATATTTAAATGTTTAAATTTTTCCTGGGAAAGTAGCATAAAAATAAATAATGCATACAGTGGGCTTTTCAAAAAGAATGCTTTTATTGCACGATGAGATCAGAAAATGTTCAATAAATGCTGACTTCTGCTGTTTCAGCATATTTTGAGATCAAGTCAGGAAAAACCATACACTTCAGACTAAGCTGAGAGTGTAAAAGGAAAGAGAATTATTTAAGGCACAGCTGTTGGAACAGCTACTCTTTCTAGTATAGAAAGAGAGTAAATAGTAGCTAGTCAATGGGTTTTCTAAAATGAATACATTGTTCAGAAAAATAGGATTTGTCAGTGTTGGTATTTTCAGGTCACAATTGTCAATGAATTTTGTTAACATTTATCATTCTCCACAGTTGGTATACTATTATTGTGAAAAAAAAAGTATCCCAAATTAAATTTGACAATGTAATCCTGGGAAAATAGTACATGATTGAAGAATATTTGTGAAATGAAGGAGAGGTGAATTTTCAAATACTTTAAAAAAAAAGAAAGATACAAATCTCATAGAAAAGATACTGCATTGAATCATTATGTCTGCAACTGTCTAAAAATGATACATTTTTAAGGATGCAAATTTACTGTGCTAGAAGTAAACCAAACTATTGTAATATGTGTTTTATATTTCTTTGAGTTTAATATTCTTGGCATATATTAAAACTACTGTAAATATTTTGAATGATTTATATAAGAGCTTCCTTTTTTCTGGAGACATGCCTATATTGATTGCCACATTAAATGGATTGTGAAACATTCATATATTTGAATAGACATCAGAACTCATTGTACGTCTGTGTCTTCTAAATCTCCCAGTGATTTTAGATGTACTTTTCACTTTTTAAAAGCAATCTCCCTGTCATTGTTTGGTACCTAATAATTAATTAATATTTAGCCAATATAATAAATCATACATGGATGCTTAGTTTCTTCAAAACCCTTGCCTCTGTTTCTGTTTTCCAGCTTCTCCACTGACTGTCTCACCCTCTGTGATATGTGACAAGACACAAATTTTACAGAGCAAAATATCATATAGGGATACCATAGAGATATATGATGTAATAAGAGTTAAAATAAGGGATTTGCCCCAGTCCTAGGTATCATAAAAAGTATCTATGAGAAAAGAATGACTGGTTATAAACTTATTAAAAAATGAGTAAAAGTTTATTAGGCAAACTGTAGAGAACCAAATTCCAGATGTTACAAATGAGAAATCTCATGCAGAGGTGAGTACGGTTTCTTTTATCACACTTGAAAGCAGGGGAACTAAAACACAGAAGGTGATTGACAGAGTAAGGTGAAGTTTCCATGCAGGGTTTCATCAAATTTTCTGATTTTTTTGTAGAAACCAAATGAAGACCATTTAGGCGTTTGAAGGACATAACTAGGTTTATATTGATGAGATGTTGCTGAACTGGGCATACCACTGGCCTCAAGAGTAGAGCTTTCTTGATTCTCACTAAGAGTCATTCTTTATATTTCAGATCACAGTGAATGAAATGGGTCTTGTGTATTATTTACTTTCTCTGCTTTTTTTTTTTAATCTAATGCTATGAGAACTCAGAGATCATCACACATGTAGTATTAGTTTTCTATACTGTGTAATATATCACCACACAATTAACAGACTAAAATAGCATAAGTCTGCTACCTTACACTTCCTATGAGTTACAAGTTCAAGTATGGCTAAGTTCAAGTATGGCTTAGCTGTATTCCTGCAAAAGGTCTGACAAGGTTGCAATCTAGGTGTTGGCAATAACTGGCCTCTCATCTGCAATGTTGACTTGGAAAGCATCTGCTCTCCCCATTTTGTGGCTGTTGGCAGCATTCAATTATTGTAATAGTAGAATTCACAACAGCTGGCTTTTTGACAATAAGTAAAGACAGGGAGACTAGAAAGAGTCTGCTAGCAAGATGAAATCTGATATAAGGTAACTTCATCATAGAAGTTGCATCTCATCACTTTTGTCGTATTATTGGTTAGAAGTAAGTCACATTTCTGACCACATTCAGGAAAGGGAAACAGCATGGAGGTCGTAATTATACAAAAACATTATAAACATCAAAAACACAGAGATTAAAACTCCATTTTCCATATTCTTACTTTCTGCCTTTGTCTTTTAGATGTTTTTTTTTTTTTTTTTTTCCTCTTCCACCAGGCAGCATTTGTGTCTGGATTTATTGTCCTGGCTGCACACTCGATACACAAATGCATTTTCATTGCCACCTGATGTCTTCTGGTTTCATTCTCCTGGATCATGATAGTATGAAATAATTTCATGAGTCATAGTAGTAAGATCAGAAACTAAGATTAGAACATTTGGGTAAGGAGGCATTGAAAATACAGAATTCCTCCATCGCAGTATTAGATGATTTTTCCTATAAATCACATAATAAAGTATTTGTTTTATTAATAAATTAACAAAACCAAACAAGGTTTTTCTTAAAGCAGGAACAAAATGATTGCATTTTGTTTATTTTTGTTCACCAATTTATTTCCACATCTACACCAGTGCCCAAATCATAGTCAGTCATATGTAAACAATTGTTGGACAAATACTTGAATACATGCATGCATAAATAATGAAAGAATAAGTGGATGAATCAATCTGGTTAATATGCTTCCCAGTGAGAGAGCATAATATCAACATCCTTTTGCTCAAAAGAGTGATCATTTCAGGTTCCCAGGCTAAAGGTCGTGCCATTTGAAGTATAACACCCTTGAAAGATAATCAATGTTTTTTCTCAAACATGTGTTGCACTAAGAAATTATTAAATGTATTTTCTTTTCAGAAACAAATGCAGATGTTACATCTCATCTCTTTTGTTCTTTTCAAACAGAGCTTTTTAAAAATTAGAAATTATTTCTTAGCATAAAGTTGGAAATACCTTTGTTTGAGGATACTCCACAAGACCACTGCTATCAAGATTTCTGTTAATTTTCTAAGCCTTTAATATACTTCTGCTTTTCTATAGTGTTAAAAATTACTTTGGGCACCATTTTAGAAATCTAGTTCCTCTAGCCATTCAAATTCCATTAACTTGTTGAAAAATAGATTTAATAATTGTACTTCAAAATAAAACTAAATATTTAGAAATCACAACAATTCATGCTCAGGCATAGTAAATAGCCCCTTTTCATTATAAATACCTTTCAAGTGGACCCAATAATTCTTTCTTGAGCTTTCTTTCTCATTAATAATGATGTGACAGAATAGATATAAAAGTAATTTCATGTTTACATTTTTTATATTGTAGGAAAAAATCAAACAGCAAAAGAGGAGTGTTACTGGGGTAATCTACAGCCCTCTTGATACTGCTCACACTATAACTGACATTTCTTATCGTTTTCCTAAACAACCCACTTGAGAGCCTCAGCTGGAATTTCTGCTGGTTTAAGTAGTTTGCGTCTTGGGCTGATCAAAATTTTTATCAATGAAATATCAAGGACTCTGTATCACATGTTAAGTTCTTCAGCAAAGAAGTTAAAATATTTGAGGTCCAGCATTTATATTAAGGACCAATACTTGTGAAGAGGAGGCAGGATTAGACAGAAGCATATGATATGGGCCTGATAATGCCATGGCCAACCCAGCAGTGAGTTCTGGAGCTAACATTATCTGTCAGAGTTGCCTATTGCCAGGACAGAATGGCCAGTCCTCTAGACGTGTGGCTCAGCCATAACATAAAGTCTTCCTAGAAAGAGTATGACCTCAGGAGAAGGAAATCTATGCAGCTGAGGTCAACACTTTGGTAATAATTGGCAGCTAGAGGCTGTCTACTGACTATACTTCCTACGGCTGGACAGAATACCCTTAAAAAGGGACCTGGGTGACACATCTCCATGTGTGCCTGTCAGGTTCTAACTGAGGTCCAAGGGGAGTTGGCGGGTGAGTGGCAGGTAGCTGCAAAAACACTCGAGGAATCATCAACAGTTTCGGCATGGCTTTACTCTCTCTCTCTGGGCATAGAGGGAGCCATATGTATAGCACTAGCAGGATAATTATACCTTTACAGACAATAGTGGCTCTGAGCCAAGGACAAGCTCATGTGGGTGATCACCTAATGCACCTCACATGGCATGGTTACATAATGTGCGGGGTTGTGTGCCTGCCCTCCAAACCTGCTGAGTCATGTTGTGCTGGAATTGCTCCTCAGCCAACTCCTGACTAAAGCGCAGGTATTTCCCTTACACTCCATCCCCTAGGCTAAGGGCCTCCACCAGGCAGTGACTCATGTCCATAGAGTGGAGCCCTGATTCCATAACCCACAACAACTAACTATGCAGAGAGCAACAGCTTACTCCTAAGATCCCAGATATACTACTTGTGACTATAGGGCTCAGCATAGTCCAGAGTCTAGGGATGCCCACCATCTCTGCAGGGGGTTGCCAATAAGGCTCTCAACCACCTTAATCTCCCATGAGACACCTTGCAGCATTGCTGCTATGTTCTGCTGATTGTCAGGGATAAAGGTACAATATTGTGTTCCTAAAAGGACACAGGGGCCTCCTTGGGCAGCAGTTATTATGCCTAAGGCCATTGGTTTTGCAACACCACCTTTCTGATCTGAGCAACCTCATCCAGTAACAGGAGGAGGGCCAGTCAGGTGTAATTCAGAGCCCGAGCAGTGTGCTTGACAAGAGCAGTAACTTGTGCTTCCACAGTTATGACACCCACTGCAGGGATAGTCATTGCCAAGGGGCAGAACCACCAAAGGGCTCATTGTACTAGCAAAAACTGAGAATGTAGCACCTCCGTTATGTGGGTGTCTGGGAGAACAGTGGCAAGTATGGAAGGCCACCCCAAGATACAAGGTACAGTCCAGTCTGCTGATAGGGAAGGCCACCCTGTGTCCCCACAGACCCATAAACTCCGAGGAAGGGGCACAAAATTCACTGGGGCATGATCTTGGTAGGGACACTTGTTCTACCATACCTTCAGTGTGGTGACATGTGTTATATTTACACAGGCCGTGATGGGAATGCATCCCACAGCTGTGTTACCCCATTGTTGCTCTACGCACTATGGCACCTGGTCTGGGCATACTGCATGTTTTCCCACTAGCCAGCCCCACCTGTCATAAATGCTATGAGCCAGCCAGGGGCAAGAGGCGCCATGGGTCTTGAGGCATCTTTTTTCCAGAGCTTGCCATGTTACATTCCAGGCATTGGCTATGGGACCCCAAGTTTCCAGCCATGTCCAGTATTCTGCAGATGCTGAATGTATGGGCCAAGGCAAGACATTCACAGCTGCTACTGGAAGGGGGATGCAGATACAACAGTTGAAAATATTGATCATTGATGTCATTGTTCAGTTCCCACCCATGAGTGAGAACATGCGGTGTTTGGTTTTCTGTTCTTGTGATAGTTTGCTAAGAATGATGGTTTCCAGCTGCATCCATGTCCCTACAAAGGATGTGGACTTGGGAAAGGGAACATCACACATCAGGGCCTATCATGGGGGGGGAAGAGGGGTGGGATTGCATTGGGAGTTATACCTGATATAAATGACGAATTGATGGGTGCTGACGAGTTGATGGGTGCAGCACACCAACATGGCACAAGTATACATATGTAACAAACCTGCACGTTATGCACATGTACCCTAGAACTTAAAGTATAATAATAAAAAAAAAAAAGAAAAGAAAATATTGATCACCTCAGCCCACAATACGGTTAGAGCATGTTAACCTAAGGTTGAAGTGACAGCAGGCACAGGTACTAACACGTGAGGGTAAATCACATCCCTCAGAAAACATTCAGGCTAACTGCTCATCCTTGGATAATAATGCACCCCTTGGAGATGGTACCACAACTTTTCAGCTCCCCATGGTTTTTGGGTTCTGTATCCCTGCCAAAGTCCCAGGGGAACTCATAAAACACCACACAGACAGTAAATATGTCCCCTGGAGGAGGGTTCCTTCTCTGGCCATTCCCCTACAGTTAACTGCAGGAACCATGTATTGAACACCCAAGGAATGACATGCAAGCCCTACTGTAGGCCCTCCCCACAGGGAGCTCTGATGGCCAGCCACCCGCAGTGGGGGCCTGGAGGGTCCGTGCCCACAGCCAGGTTTTCTGCTCCCCTGCCTCCAGGGGTGTTGGGCCAGGCAACAGCATGTTACCATTTGTCCACATACCTGGTCGAAGGAGATCATCCTTACAGTGTATCTGCAACTGAATGGGGTGGTGGCCTAGTGTAACAGGGACTCCACCAGGGCCAGGCTGCCTTTCTGTGGCCATTTATTCAAGGTTTGGAGCCTCAGATCAAGCCTGGAACTCTAGTCTTGCAAAGATGGGGGTGTGACATGCAAGCATAACTCATTCTTATAAAGCCCATTCTGTTGCTCAATCATACCCACAGCTTGCGGGCAGTTTGGCACATGGAATCCCGACTTTATGTAATTTTTTGTGCCCATTGTTGTATCTGTTGTCTGGTGAAGCATGTTCCCCTGTCACTCTCAACGATCAGTGGGCGACCATACAGGGTACATAGGTGTGCAGTGCCTGGATGGTGTGCTGGTGGGGGGCAACCCTGCAAGGGAGGGTGAACAACAGGCCTGTGGCCATGTCCATAGCTGTTAGCACATGCATATACCCTTGTGACTTAGGCAGCAGCTGAATGTATTCTACTTGTCATCTAGTCAAAGGCACACACCTTACCATTACTTGTTGTGTAACACCGGGCAGCTGCCTCCATTTACGGTACGCCTGAACACATGCCGAGCATTTCTGATAATCCTCCCAAATGTCCTGCAGAGGCAGGAGCAGTCCCCAATGTTTACTGACCTGTTGCATCAGTTTAGCCTCCACATGTCCCAGTTTTTGGTGTAGCCACAAGGCCACATCTCATGTAGGTGCCAACTCTAACCATCAGACCTTGACCAAGTCATCTGCCTCATCATTGCCGGGAGTGGTCAAAGGCATATGGCATGACATATGATATATGGTTACTTCCTTCTGATAACCCGTTTGCCACATGGCTTGGCCCCAAATCGGTTGGTGGCTGACTACTTCTTTATTTTCCAAGTAGTTAACTACAAGGTTAAGCCCTGAAAGGTTACCCAGCTATCGGTAGAGATTAGATGTCACCTCCTTGGTGATCACCATCCATACTGCTCTGAAGTCAGCCCATTGGCTACTTTGTCCACACTCAGTTTTAAACCATATGGTGTCAGTACCAGGTTGAACTGCAACAGTGGTCCAGGCCATAGTAGCACCTTGACTAGACCCATCTGTGTGCCATGCCCCATTGGGAATGGGGAGATGCCCTTCCTTAAACAGTAAAGGCTCATGTTCTAGAGATGTCTCAGGCCCCATGGCCTTATCTTGCATTAGGACTACAGGTTTCAAGATCTCTTGCAACTTGGCTGCTAAGCAGCTTGTACTCAGCATACTCCACTTGTTCAAGTAGGTGCCCCCACTTTGCCAAAGTGAATGTCTGCACCATGCCTATGGGGGTGGAGGTCGTTACCCATGGATGCACCCATCCTGCTACCAAATAAGTAACTGCAGCCCATCCTCTTATACTCTCACAAACCTGGAGGGTAACACATACAGCCGCTAGCTGTTTCCCTATCCAGGACTGCCAGGGCTCAGCTCCTTTCCATAGTTGGGACCCAAAGCCTACTGGCATTCTCAAGTGCTCCGTGCACTGCCACAGGCCCCAACAAAAACCATCTGTGGTCACATGCACACCTAGCTCAAATAAGTGCCCCTGGTCAACTACTCGTAGGGCTTGTGCCTGCTGAACAGCCCACTTGGCTGCCAGAAAGGTGGTCTCAGCCACTTCATTCCAATCCCAGGCAGCGCCCTTCTTTATTAATCAATGTAACGGTTTTATCATTTGAGCTAAATGGGGTACAAATGCCTGCCAATATTCCAAGCAGCACAAAAGTTTGCAGCTGCTTCACCGTGGTGGGCGGGGGATATACTTGAATCTTATCAATGATAGCCTCTGGGATGGCCTTTGTCTTAACCAACCAGATAACTCCCAAGAATTTGGCAGATAATCCAAGCTCTTGGAGCTTGGATTCATTGATGACCTAATGTTGCCACAAGAGGTGCACGGATGCTTCTAAATCCGCAAGAGAATCAGAGGTTAATGTAATATTATCTATACAATGGAATAGGTGGACCTCTTGGGGACATTGCCAGGTGACTAAATCTGTGACAACTGGACTATGACATATGGTGGGGCTACACACACCACCCTGTGGCAACACTTTAAAATTCCATCCTGTTGGACATTGCCGCCCATCCTATGTGAAGGTGAACTGTTCCTGGCCCTCTGGAGCCATAGCTATGGAGAAAAATGCATTGGCCAAGTCCACTGCATAACGGGACTCTCCTAGTTTTGTTGTCAAATGGTCCATCAAATCCATGATTAACGGTACAGTTGCATGCAAATGGGGTGTTATCTTATTCAGTTCCTGAGAGTCCACCATCATCTCCCAAGTTCCATCAGGCTTTCTAACTGGTCACACTGGAGAATTATAGGGGTTGTGGGTGCCACACACTATATGCACCTCCCCCAGCCTTTTAATTATCTCAGTTATCTCCATACGTCCACCTGGCAAACAGTATTGACGAGTGGAAGTGACCTGTTCATTGGGTTGTGGCAGGACCTGAGCTCAATTTTTCGTTTTTGTTTTTTTGTTTCCTTTTGCTTTTTTTTTGTTTTTTTGTTTTTTGTTTGTTTTTAACACATTTAATGACTTCAATAAGGTTTCCAGATTTAGAACTAGAGCCAGATTTTACCATTTTTAAAATGTCTAATTAAAAAAAAAAAAACATATCTGGTGTCATATTGGCCATCAGTTTTCTAGCAATGAATTAGATGTGTCCTTAACCTATACAACCAAGATAAACAGTGACTTTGGAAAATCTGAATGAGAAAATTACAGAAATTTTCCCTAAAGATGTAGACCAAAGACTTTTCTTTTATGCCAAATAAATCTTGGCTCATTACTGTTCCTTATTAGAGACAAATGAAAACAAAAACCACCTGTTCCAATGATTTGGTAATGATAGACCTCTAAAAGTATATCCATGGTATAAAATATGGGGCGTACGAAAGGACCCCCGGGAAGAGAAGGTTCTCAGTAATTAAATACACAAGCACACAATATACACAGTATGACTTGACATATAGATATCCCTTACATCTTTCCTCAGCATAGTTTGCTAAGTATGCCTGAGTGGCTTAAACAACAGAAATGTATTATCTCATATTCTGGAGTCTAGAAGTCCAGGACGAAGGTGTAGGCAGAGTTTGTTTCTTCTGAGGCCTCTTTCCGTGGCTTGTAGATGGCAGTCGTCTCTCTGTGTATTCACATTCTTTTCCCTCTGTGCTTGTCTGTGTTCTAGTCTCCTCTTCTTATATCAAATTAAGGCATGCCTGTGTGAACTTATTTTACATTAATTGCCTATTTATCTACCCTATTTCTAAACAAAGTTGCATTCTGGGATACTGGAGGTGAGGACTTCAACATGTGAATTTTAGGGGGAAACAATTCATTCCATAATACTGATTCATGAATTCATGGACAAAGCAGCCATAGTGTTAGGAGTATAAGTTAGGAGTTCAAGACCATGGTTTCCCTTTGCCAAATCTGATATGGTTACCAGCACTGCTGGAAAGCCTTTCCCACAAGCCTTATTGGCTCATGTTGTGCATTAGAAATCACGTCTTAATCTTGGCCTTCAGGGTCCCATTACATCTAGCCATGTAGTGATTTCATTGGACCCTTTTCAAAGCAATGACTTCTCTTTTAAAGTTATTCAATAGCTATTCAATATTCAGTTGCTCTACCTACTATGAGCATAACCTTAAGAGATAGGTTTTCAGTCCTCTATGCTCTGAGCCACTGAATGATATATCCACACAGTTTTTTTCCATAGCTAGAATACATGGGTTCAGAAACCAAGGGACGGAAATGGAGCTAATATTTATTACTATTATACCTCAAAAACTACTTGTAAAATGCTGATTCTCTGACCTCAAAATCTGGGCTCTGCTGGTTTAAGAAGGTCTGCTGGTTTAAGAAGTCTGACCCTAAATCGGGGTTCTGTGGTTTAAGATGTCTTATTGGTACCCAAGGGAGTAATCCTTCCACCAGGGGATATGAGAAAGTTTCTATTAAATTGGAAGTTAAGAATCTCAGCTGTCATTTTTGCTCCTAATGATGTAAGATAAAAAAGCAAATACTTATTCAGTATAATGTTAAAGGAACCTGAAGATTTCATAATCTGGAAATGTACGTTCAATTTTATATAATGTGTGACCCACTCACGTTTTCTACCTAGACCCTGACAAGGAGGAAAAAAGAGCAAAAATAAAAATCTGGTTTGGCTGATTATCTCTTCAAATTAGATTATGTGGCCAACACTTTCCAGAACTTGAAAGAGCTAAATCTGCATTTCTGAGTTTAGCCAAAAATATATGGAAAGCACATAAGATTAAAATATTTCATCAAAAATAATATTAAAAGTATTTTTAAGTTAGCAATATGTCAATTTTCATGACCTTTTGGAGTATGGTAACTACAAATGTACCTATAAATAAAAGGGTAGCAGTTACCATTTACAATCACCTGATAATCTAAGTAAAACCTTTGACTTTTTTTTCCAGAAAGTGTAAAATTGGTTAACAAATTATTGTTTCAAAAATTTTGTCATTTATTTCATTTTTCATTTCAACATATTTAACCATAAGTGTATTGTTAGTCAAAAGTGATTACAATTTTATTTATTTACTGGTTTTATTTATTTTTTAATAGACAGGGTCTCACTGTGTTCCTCAGGCTGGAGTGTGGTGTGCTACCATAGCTCACTGCAGCCTGGGTGCAAGGAATCCTCCCACTTCAGCCTCCTATGGACATGGACCACAGGCCCTTGCCACCACACCTGCATAACTTAATTTTTTAATTTTAATTTCTCGCAGAGACAAGGCCTCGTTATGTTGCCCAGGCTGGTCTTGAACACTTGGCCTCAACTAACCCTTCTGTCTCAGCCTCCCAAAGGGCTAGGATTATAGGCATGAACCAATGCACCTAGCCAAATAAATTATTTTTGATGGTGGTCATAATGTGACTTTTGGCATATAATTCAGAAAGGAATTCAAAGAATCTAGTATCTTACTTAAAAATCCCTAAATTTCCGGACAACTTTTTTTTGTTTTTGTTTTTTTTCTAAGACGGAGTCTCGCTCTGTTGCCCAGGCTGGAGTGAGTGCCGCAATCTCAGCTCACTGCAAGCCCCACCTCCCGGGTTCCCGCCATTCTCCTGCCTCAGCCTCCCGAGTAGCTGGGACTACAGGTGCCGCCACCACCACGCCCGGCTAATTTTTTTTTTTTTTTTGTATTTATAGTAGAGATGGGGTTTCGCCATGTTAGCCAGGATGGTCTCGATCTCCTGACCTCGTAATCCACCGGCCTCGGCCTCCCAAAGTGCTGGGATTACAGGCGTCAGCCACCACGGCCCAGCCCCGACAACTTTTAAGTGAAATAAAATGTCTCCAGGGTTTGAATCTACAAAAATGAAGCAGAGAAATAAATCTTACATTACGTTATGACAGATAAACCTCATTCATGGATCCATGAACAAATATATTAAAGAGCTGCATTCACTTGATCAATGAATTTCAAATACAATGCTACTCTTTATGCTTTATAATTACATATCAAAGTCTGTCAAATATGTATGTTGTTTTGAGGAGTTCTTATATAATAATGTTGCCAGAATCTTTTTTTTAAATTTATGGAAACTTACTGTAACCTGAACTTTCAAAAATGATTTTTTAAATTTATTTACATATTTCATGGCTGAGAATTACAATAGGAAAACGAAAGGCTTTCAAGAGTAAGTAACATCAGATTAGAATACAATTTTGTTGAGGGAATAGAATGGAAATATAAGTTCAGGAGAAAAACATTTAGTTACTTTTTACTTGGAACAAGTAAAACAAGTTGGTGATGTCTTTTTTTTTCTGAAGATGACAATAAATATTAAATGTTTATTACATTTAGATTCCAAAGGATACATTTTTAAGAGTAATGGAGCAGTTTTATTTGTAAATGTTAACATTTAAAATATTATTTAGTTTGCAATTTTAAAATTATGACATCAAGAAATTTGGAGACAATTGGGGAAGAACTGGAGGGCTGTTAGATGGATCTCCAGGGACACTGAAGGAACACAAAGAACATGGGCATCCTGAAAGTTAAATACAGTTTGAAACAAAAATTGTCTAATAATCTGAAATGCAGCTAAGAAGCCATGTAATAAGACGGAAAACCAGCCACTGATCTTGGCAAGAAATGGGTTACTGTTGGTCTTAAGAGCTACTTATTATAATGGTAG
The DNA here is from genome assembly GCF_002776525.5 of Piliocolobus tephrosceles. Taxonomy (NCBI): domain Eukaryota; kingdom Metazoa; phylum Chordata; class Mammalia; order Primates; family Cercopithecidae; genus Piliocolobus; species Piliocolobus tephrosceles. Next base: position 19,912,202 of record NC_045435.1, on the reverse strand, counting down.
AGGAATTAAACAGCACTGGTGGCCTGATTACAGTATAGTGAATGAAAATTAGAAAATAAAGAATTAGAGACAATGAAAAGGCACAACTTTCTGAGGCTATGGGAGGAGAAACAGAGAAAATGGGTAAAAACTGAATGATTATGTGAGTTATGGCATTTTCTTTCAGTGGGTGATGATCACTAAGGAATATTTTATGATAACGGTAATTTTATGACAATGATGACAGTAATGATACAATAGAAAGGAAAAGTGGTCGTGAAGAAGAAGGCTGATATAAGGGCAGGACTCAGGCTTTTGTTTTATTTTGTTTTGTTGTATTTTGCTTTTACAGGTAATATGGGATGGGATGCAGGACATAAATAGAGAGGCTTTCTTTGGATTGGGAAAACTACTTATTACTCCATTTTACCAGAAGTGAAGGCATAATATGTGGTTTCAGATACAGGAAATTGATGAGGTTTTCAGCAGAGTGATGAAGGCAGTTGGCTTATTAGAGATAAGAGATGTTATAAAATAGAAATTCAGAAAATGATTTTACTAAAGAAAAGTGGTATGATTGGCAGTGATGATAACTATTTGAGATTTTTCATCATGATTTTGAAATACTTAACACTTTGTGTGATATCTCCAAGAGCATTCAGCTTTATATAAAAGCAGATTAATGTGTCAGTGGGGGGATGGGTAATGGAGTCAACTGGATTTTTCAGTCAGTTACAGAGAAAGAGAATTAGATTAAGGCTGGGCAAAGGGGAAGGGGCACATAAGTCTGGTGAGGCACTGGGGGAATCAACGTCCTTGACCCCCTAAACGTCCACTGAAAAATCACAGTTGGAGAGAGATTGATCATTACGAGAAAAAAGTATAACAAAACCTATTTAATGTGTATACATGGGAGCCTTTAGAATGAAAACCCAAGCTTCCAATGAGGTACAAATCTTATGTATCATTTTGACTTTACAGAAAAAACGCAGGCCAAGAGTGTGGCCGAACACAGGTAATATTAGTAAATTAGGTTTTACTGTCAGGACAGGTTATGGGCAGGAGTAAAGAAGAAGCTTGAGTAGCAAAGTTGGCCTTGTTATTCAGATGAAGCTTCAGAGGTAGTAGCTCTCAGAAAGGATGGATAGTAAATGTCTCTTTTCAGACCCTTTAGATGTCAGACTCTAAGTTAATCTCTCCTAGATCCAGGAAAAGCCTAGAAAGGGAAGTCCTGGCTGTATTAATGGAGATTCTCCACAGATGCAAATTTCCCCCACAAAAGACTTCGCAGGGCCATTTCCATTTGCTGGCCCTGTGGCAGCTAGTTAAAATACGTCAGAGAAATATTCTTTGAAGTAAAATGTTTATGTTTCATTCAATATAATTTACAAAACACAAATGTGCCCATTTTAAGTGTACAATTTGTGATTCATATCAAATTTATCTATTTGTGCAGTCATCACCAGCATCGAATTTTAGAACATTCCTAGAAGGTTCCCTTTACAGGTAATCCTCATTCTCAGGAAACTACTAATACTCCCTAATACTCCCCCAAACTCAGACAACTACTAATCTATCCCCATACTCAGGCAACTACCTCCATACTTAGGCAACTATTAATCTAGTCTTTATATCTAAAGATTTACTTTTTCTCAGCTTTATATATAAATTGAATAATACAATATGTGGTCTTTTTCAGTTGGCCTCTTTAAATTAACATGATACATTCTAAGTTCATCCATTTAATAACATGCATCAGTACTTCATGTGTGGATATACCACATTTTATTTATCCATTTAGAAGTTGATGGTCACTTGGCCTTTTTCTAATTTTGGACCATTATAAAAAAGACAGAAATATTTAAGATGAATAATTTTGTTTATTTGTTGACAAGGCATAAAATGAATAAGTGTTCAGGGTGCCTAGAATATTGTCTGAATATTATCCTGGATAAAGAAGTAAAAAGCTGAGCGTTTAGAAGTTTGGATGAATCATTTATGTGTTGGTTTAAATCATAAACCAAAATGAGAAGAGTAGTAGGGAGAAAGAAAAGACAAGCTAGGCACTAAACTCACCAGTGAGTGTTGGTAAATAACAACATGCAGGAATGAAATGCAGTGAAATCTGAAGACTTTCACTTCACACAGACTAGAGTTTAAAATGGGAGGAGGTGAGACAATGGCAAGAAGCATGTGAAACAAGGGTTTTTATTTATATCTTCTTTATCCGATTTGGTATGTGAAATATAATGGTGTGTGAAGAAAGTAATAATCTCTCTTTTAAGAGTGCTGCAGAAGAAATAGCATATTCACGGACAGCTAGATTTGAGTTCGAGCAAGAAGGTGATAGGGTGGCGGAAAGAAAGCTTACTGAGACAGAGGGCAGTGGAATAATTTAGAAGTTCAGGAGAAATGGAAGTGTTACAGTAGGTAGCTAGTCAGACATTAATAGGGCAGAAGAGGGCCCCGACCGCTCACCATGAAAGTCAGGTGACCGTTAGGTGATGGTCAGGCAGTTTGTCACACTGCCTCTGTGAAATAAGCCACTGGTCACAGCCAGTGCCAGGGAAAGGCAGTCTCCTGGTAGATAGGGAACACCTGAAACTAGTGATAGCAGTTTCCTGATAAGATCTCAGGAGTTGGGTGAGTGGGCCCAAGCATGTGCATTAAGAAGCAAAAAGGCAGAATGACCTTCCAAGGACATTCTGCTGATAAGGGAAGAACGCCTCAAGCGAGCATGCACGTAACTCCAGTAAACACGCTGTGCGTGCTCCCCTCCCAAGCGCTAGCGGGACACAGGCATATGGACAATTCATTCCCAGGGAAGAATCAGGGGAGAAGGGATGCAAGACCCTGGAAGTACTCCAGTGTATAAAACCCCAAATCAAGATGTAAAACCCTGCACTTGGCCTTCAAGTCACCCCCTTGACCCTGTTTCAAATGTACCTTTCTTCTCTTTGTTCCTACTCTAAAGCTTTTGAATAAACTTTCACTCCTGCTCTAAAACTTGCCTAGGTCTCTTATTCTGCCTTATCCCGCTCCGCTGAATTCTTTCTTCTGAGGAAGCAAGAATTGAGGTTGCTGCCGACCTGTGCGGATTTGGCATCAGTAACAGAAATGGAACTACAGTGGATTGAATGTGTCCTCCCGAAGTTTGTATGTTGAAACCTAATCTCCAATGTGATGATGTTAAGTAAGAGATGAGACCTTTGGGAGGTGAGATTATGTCACCAGGCCAAAGCCCTAATGACTGAGATTAGTGTCATTATAAAAGCTGACCCGCTCATTCCTTCCATCACGTGAAGACTTTGGTGCTCTTGTCTTGGACTCTCTAGTATCTAGAATTGTGATACCTAAATTTTTGTTGTTTATAAACCACACATTGTAAGGTGCTTTTGTTAAAGCAGTCCAAACAGAGTAAGACAGGGACTACTCATTCAGGGCAACATTTCTCAGGATTTTATATCAGTACCAAAGTCCCATTTTATAACAAGTATTATATAACCCCATTTTAATATTATGAAATGTAATTCATAAAAATGTAAACAACTTGAAAACACACTTAAAAGTCAATGCAATATTCTAAGTATAATACGGGAAAATCAAAGGAAAATAATTTATATTAATCATGTGTGTCACTATATTAATGCTCAGACATAACTTTAATATAGATATAATAACATAGACAGAAGCTTGCATTTCTACTTAGTATCATCCTGAATGAGGTAAAAATGCAGACTGTTAGTAGCATGCCAATCTGACAATTCAGACATCATGAGACGCTAATGGTGAACCAATTTTCCAACATAATGAAAATTTTGGTGAAGTGTCATTTCTTTAAAAAGTGTAGTCTTTTCTTGATTTACATAGTTAAAATTGTAAAAAAAAAAATCACAGGTTTTTATTTTGTTTTCATTGAAAAATAACCTAATAACTTTGTATTGAAAACAAACAATAGTCTCTGTATTTACAGGTAAAAGATAAGGTAGATTTCATGAATATCTTGGATATCCCAGAAGTCTAAAAAGTCAAATTATACTTATTATTTCTGAATCCAGACCATTAAATACCAGTAGTAACTCCCCTCAACAATCATTGTAAAAATAAAAATGCAGCTTCTTAGGAAAAGTCAAGCACGTGTTTAGCTCCAGTAATTCAAGGAAATATGTTGAGTATAATGAGAATTAGCATACATAAATGAGCAACTATTTTTTGTGCTTTTGGTAAGCATGAAAATGATTTTTTTTTTTAAAAAAAGAGAAAAGACATGACATGATTGGCGCTGGAAATCAGAGAATGGAACTCCTAAGAATCATAGGCAGCTACTGTTTCCTCCCCTAACCCGAAGGCTGTGCGTTAAGGAGGGAGAGGGAAATCTGAACATGGTGAGGACGGCCGGCCCTTCATAGAAGGAATTGCTTCATCCAACTGCTTAGTTGTAAAATATCAACATAGGGCTGAGTCTTCCAGATGTCTGAAGGTTTTACGGCAACTGAAGGTGCTTGTACAGACAAAAGGTAGACGGATAGTTAAGACATTCAATAAATCTTCAATGCATAGCAGTTTAGAGAGCGTTCAGAGAGAATCCAAAATACCTGCACACCCCAGCAAGCTTAATGCGTTATATCTATCTAAGTGACATTCATTAAATATCTATTTTATTATAGATAGTGAATCCAAGCAACTTGGAAATAAGAAGAAAGAAAAACAAAGGGAGCTCCCAGTAGAAGTATGGTCCTGAAAAAACAAATTACAGTCCCAAACCTACATACCACATTTAACCAAATAAAAGTCTTATATGTGTCAAAATACAACCTTAAATGTCACTAATTAAAATAGTGGTGTTATTTGAGTATCCTTGTTGAAAGGTCATATGCTCCCTAAGTTGCGCCTCAGATTTTACATATAGCTACGTGTTTCTCTCTACCTGAGAGGCATTTGACTAAAAAATAAATAAAGTTCTCTTTCTCATTTATTTCCTATGATGATACAGTGCTCCTCCAAGATCGATGAGCTTGTCTACAGCATAGTTGGTTGATCACTTTATGTTTTGTAAAGTTACACAAAATCTAGGAAATCTGATGGAAATGATAAGATCTGGAGAAGCTTGCTAAATTTTCATAGATGGAAAAGCCATAACTGTTAACAAAACCAAGACATAATGAATATTCCATGAGGAAAAAATATAGGGGAATGAAAAGAATACGCACAATTCTGTTGCCTGTATCCATTTTTTCTTCATTTGAAAACACTGACTAGTGATGAGATTAATAAAGAGAATATATTATTCCTGATTTTCCAGGTTGTGTATGTATTCCAATGTGTAATTACACTTCTACATTTTAAACAATTTAGGAAAAAAGCAAGGAAAACATTGTACTTCATACACAATATTCAACACAAGTTTCAGAAACACAGACATTCAAATATAAAATGTTTATTTAAAGAGGATAGTGATTATGTTATTTGTCCCGACCGGCAGGACAGTCGAACGGACCCTGAAAGGGGGAGTGGGAATGGAGGAGACAAGAAAACACGAGAAATGGAGACAAGACAAATAGCCTGATCAAGTCTCGTTTAATGGTGGCAGTGCAATGCCTTATATAGGCTGGCAGGGGAAGAGGTTGGGCCAGGGCGGTGACGGGGCGGGGGCTGGGTTCTCTCAAATTACAATTGCGCATGCGCCTTGGGTTTGTAATTTTTCCCGGGGGCGGGATCGCGCCTGCGCCGTAGGCTGCATATCGTCCTGGGCGCGAAAATGTTTGTACCTGCGCGGCAAAGGTTGGCTCGCGGGGGAAAAGTCTAGGCGCGCGCGGGAAAAGCTTTAGGCGCGCGCGGGAACAATTTATAATAAAGAACCCGGAAATGTGCCATCTTGTCTCCGCTTTGCGGAGATCAAGCAACAGAGGTCGGCTAATTCCGGGCCTCATGGCTCCGGACAGTTATTCTACAATCTTTCTAAATCATATCCAATTTCTTATTAAAATATAAAGTATTGAACAGTTTTCAGGTTTAAAATTGGCATTTATTTGTGATTAATTTACTCTCATCCTCAATATGAAATGAGTGTCCAGGTTAACCTAATGTTTTTATATCTTCATATACAGACAAGTTTTCCACTGCATAAGAATCTTTAGTTTAACATATTGTGGATTTAGTATGTATAAAGTTAAAGAAGACAGAACATGTTTTCCTAATTAACTTTCCCCAAAGTTTATTTCAGTCATGATGTTTAAATTTCAATTACATTGTTTTATTTCCATATATGAATGTTCAATCTATGTAGATGAATATGAATGCATAACATTATTTTAAATAGCTGGAAAAAATACACTGCAAAGCATCTGATGTGCAACCAATTTGAATAATGTATGGCTTTAGAGTAATATTTCCCTGAAGAACTTAAAGTGAATACTGTTGTGTTTAAAAGGCTAAGGTTATTTCAAATAATTAACAAAGTGGAATATTTTTATTGTTACTTTTCTCTAAATATTGAATATCTTAAACAATCTGTACATATTCTATAACTGTAATTAGTATATATGATGCCATATTGTTCTCAAAAATACACCAGGACACAAATTGAAAGCAAATCACATTATGCATATTTTAAAAGTTAAACAATATATGAACTTTTTTATATTTTGATAAATATTAAGAATTATTTATAAAGTGTTTTAAGGTTTTTATTAGGTGAATAATGTTTTCTTTCCTTCAAAATATAAAGTTCACAACTATAGATTTGACGCTTTAATTTTGAATACAAATCCGGTGTCTATCGAAGTAAACTGATAATGAGAATATGAAAATTATTTGCCACTTGTTCCAGCCTCCGTTTTTCCACAGGTTCATTTTCCCCTTTCCCTTGAGAAACACACCATTGCATTTTCTAAATCCTTACTGTGTAATGATCTTCCATTTTTAACCTGTTGCCAATTATCAGCCCCACAGAAGCTATCTGAACATGTGGTTAGTGCACAGATTAATGGCATTCCCCAACTGTTTTTCATTTCATCCAGCACTCAATCTAGGTTCCAAAAACAGAAACAGTCTTGCATTGAAATACTCATAAATTGCTTATTAAGGTGCTAACATTACACTCTTACTGCTTCTTGACATTCCACAGGTTTTAGGAGCTATCAGCCATGGCAATTGATTATTATACTTGCTCTCCATTTTGGGCCCATGGAATAGGTTCAGTGGATACCTTTCTAATTGGTTTCAGCTCCTTAAACATGGTTGGCTTCACATCCTGTCCATCTGCTGCTCCTTTTTTCATCCTTCTTGTTTAGTTCTTGACCGTTTAGTATTTATAATGTAAAAGTTTTCAATTTTAAAATTACAAAAATAGTGCTGTAATCACTACAATTTTATCATTAAAATCCCCCCACCCAAAAAATAAACAATGTTTTCAACCAGTAGACCTGGCTATATTTTGTATTTGTGTTCAAATAACTTTGTACTTTAAATTAGAGTATTTCACAGTTACAACTCAACTCTTAAACAAAATATTCAAATCTTAAATAAAAATAATAAACTTTCTCTGAATGCTATGCTTCTTAAGCGTAATGCTTACATATATAATAAACTTTAGTTTTAACCTTATTAAAATGATTATAAGTTTGAACTGATGAACATATTTTTAAATATAACAGCATTTTACATTTTCATATATTACTTCTCAATTGATATAGATGCAACATTTTACGCAAAATAATTTCTTCTTAGTTATAAAGTACAAATGATGACATATTACAAATCATTATTAGCTTATTCATTAACAACGAAAGTAAGTTCATAAAAGAAAATTGTATTAGTTCCTTCTAGTGTCAAAATAATACCTATCACCTTCTAATACTTTTCAGACAGTGCAGGAATCCCCAGTATGTTTTAACTTCTTACTGAACAGCAATACAAAACATATATTAGAATCTTAGAATATCAAAAAACATTTCTTTCAACTCAACTACGACACAGAATAGCTGACAGTTTGTTAACTCTTTTACTGGGTAAACTGTATTGAAATGCATGTAGTCATGTCACCCAGGAAAGTGAACTAGACATGTGATTATGTAGCTTATTCTTCATTTGGTCTAGATGTTAAAATTTTGCAGCCTACAATTAAAATCTATTGCATGTTTTCTGGCAAAACTTCTATAATTTTGTCCCACATTAATCACATTAATTGCTTATATTTTTAGTATATTTGGCTTTTTTTATAAACTATATTCATTTTTTAAGTGTGAAAATATTTTCTTTTTTAAAAATTATTATACTTTAAGTTCTAGGGTACATGTGCACAAGGTGCAGGTTTGTTACATATGTATACATGTGCCATGTTGGTGTTCTGCACCCATTAACTCGTCATTTACATTAGGTATATCTCCTAATGCTATCCCTCCCCCCTCACCCTACCCCACAATAGGCCCCGGTGTGTGATGTTCCCCTTCCTGTGTCCAAGTGATCTCATTGTTCAATTCCCACCTATGAGTGAGAACATGCAGTGTTTGGTTTTCTGTTCTTGTGACACTTTGCTGAGAATGATTGTTTCCAGCTGCATCCATGTCCCTACAAAAGACACGAACTCATCCTTTTTTGTGGCTGCATATACTCCATGGTGTATATGTGCCATATTTTCTTAATCCATTCTGTCATTGATGGACATTTGGGTTGATTCCAAGATTTTGTTATTGTGAATAGTGCCACAATAAATGTAAGTGTGCATGTGTCTTTATAACAGCATGATTTATAATCCTTTGGATATATACCCAGTAATGGCATAGCTGGGTCAAATGGTATTTCTAGTTCCAGATCCTTGAGGAATCGCCACACTGTTTTTCACAATGGTTGAACTAGTTTACAATCCCACCAACAGTGTAAAAGTGTTCCTATTTCTCCATATCCTCTCCAGCACCTGTTGTTTCCTGACTTTTTAATGATTGCCATTCTAACTGGTGTGAGATGGTATTTCATTGTGGTTTTGATTTGCATTTCTCTGATTGCTAGTGATGATGAGCATTTTTTCATGTGTCTGTTGGCTGCATAAATGTCTTCTTTTGAGAAGTGGCTGTTCATATCCTTTCCCCACTTTTTGATGGGGTTGTTTGTTTTTTTCTTGTAAATTTGTTTGAGTTCTTTGTAGGTTCTGGATATTAGACCTTTGTCAGATGAGTAGATTGCAAAAATTTTCTCCCATTCTGTAGGTTGCCTGTTCACTCTGATGGTAGTTTCTTTTGCTGTGCAGAAGCTCTTTAGTTTAATTAGATCCCATTTGTCAATTTTGGCCTTTGTTGTCTTTGCTTTTGGTGTGTTAGATTTGAAGTCCTTAACCATGCCTATGTCCTGAATAGTATTACCTAGGTTTTCTTCTAGGGTTTTTATGGTTTTAGATCTAACATTTAAGTCTCTAATCCATATTGAATTATTATTTGTATAAGGAGTAAGGAAGGAATCCAATTTCAGCTTCCTACTTATGGCTAGCCAGTTTTCCCAGCACCATTTATTAAATGGGGAATTTTTTCCCCATTTCTTGTTTTTGTCAAGTTTGTCAAAGATCCAGATGGTTGTAGATGTGTGGTATTATTTCTGAGGGCTCTGTTCTGTTCCATTGGTCAATATCTCTGTTTTGGTACCAGTACCATGCTGTTTTGGTTACTGTAGCCTTGTAGTATAGTTTGAAGTCAAGTAGCATGATGCCTCCAGTTTTGTTCTTTTGACTTAGGATTATCTTGGCAATGCGGGCTCTTTTTTGGTTCCATATGAACTTTAAAACAGTTTTATTTTCCAATTCTCTGAAGAAAGTCGTTGGTAGATTAATGGGGATGGCATTGAATCTGTGAATTACCTTGGGCAGTATGGCCATTTTCACGTGAGACAGCGTCTCACTCTGTGGCCCAGGCTGGAGTGCACTGGTGTGATCTTGGCTCACTGCAACCTTTGCCTCTCTGGTTCAAGAAATTCTCATGCCTCAGTCATCACCCCTACACCCCATCCAAGTAGCTAGGATCATAGGCATGTACCACCACACCTTGCTAATTTTTGTGTTTTTTGTAGAGATGGGGTTTTGTCATGTTGGCCAAGCTGGTTTTGAACACCTGGCCTCAAGTGATCCCCCTGCCTCGGCCTCCCAAAATGCTGGGATTACAGGAGTGAGCCACCAAGTCCAGCCAGTATAATGGTCTTATTGAGATATATTATTTGCCTCACAGTGTTTGAATACTGATGATTATCTCTCAGAAGTACAACTATATGTTTCATTTATTTTGCTCATTTTATAATATTTAAGTAAAAACATTTTGCTTTAAGGATATACCTTAGCCAAGGATCCCTGCAATACATTTTGTGAGATTTGAAAATTAATCAGGTAGAACCCCCTTCCTAAATAAGCTTGCAGTCAATTTGATATACCATTCCATTGTATTTGTCAGTACACCTGCTTCATCTCTGGCACTCAGCACAGTGATAATTCTATGATGTCAAGTTACTTTGCACCAGGAATTTCTTCCCACAATTTTTGGATGTTTTCTACAGAATCGGACACCAATGTAATGATTTCTTTCTATATGAATGCCATTTTCTCTGATTCCCCTATGATTTTTTTTACCTACATATGGTCTCTTTCACTGTTGCTCTTTTCTTTTCTGTTTCTTTGACCTTTAACTTATAATAAAAAAGCATCTAAAGCTTGGAATATGATCAACATTTTTCTACAACAAATTCTATTTATTTTGCTGCTGTGATCAGCCACTTATATGTTTTTCTTTTTTATTCTGGGCTTAGATAACAAAAAATGCCCTTTCCTGTCTTCTCTGTCATTCATTTTTTTACTTGTTAATGGTTTTATTGATTCATACATTCAGTCACAAATTAAAAATAATTGAACTATAGAAATATAAATTTCAAATAATAAAAGCAATGTGCATTCAAATATTTTTTTCTGAAAATTTAACTCCCAGATAATGGTTTTATAACTCCAAATAGGTCTTGACTTTCTAAGATTTGACATAGAATCACACATTTCTATATTTTGTTACTTCTTCTATCAATGAATCCTCGCAATTATGTCTTTGATAAGTATTCTGGATTTCTTACTAAATCACATATGAGTGTACAAAAATCAGCTCTCTTGTTTCTCTTATTTCAGTCACTTCATTATTTAATTCACCCCAGACCCAACCACAGCTGCTAGAATTTTCTTTTTTTCAAATGCTGCTTACTTCCCCACTCTTCTTTGAATACCTAAATTGATTTCCTCTCTGCCTGTCAAATACAAATTTCTCTTTAACTTAGACTCAAGATAACTGCTGTGTTCTTCCTTATACCTATATAGTGTAAATCTTCCCTAATTTAATTTACATACATGCTACTTCACTTGGTAAGTCAAATTATCTACACTACACCAATGCACATTTAATTCCCTCTTGTTCTTTTCTAGATTCCAAACTTAAAGTGGATAAAACTCTGAAGATATAGCTTGTAATGACTGGTTATTCTTCTACATATAAAATGATGACAAGGTAGAATATTGATTAATTGTATTTTTTGTTTTCTAAAAAAAAAAAAAAAAGAACAACTCTGCATTTTCCAGTGAGTCAGCAGCGTCCACCATTCCTTTCCGGAGAAGTAAGTTTGTCAAATCGGTAGTGCAAACACATGTGAATATTAAATATTTTGGTTTGACTTGTTTTGCTATGTTTTATTTTCTAAGTATGTCTTTGAATACCTGAAGAAAATAATCATGTGATTGGGTACGAGTGAAAGGTGAAGAGGGGATCAAGGAGACACTGCACCAAGGTCACCAGAGTCAGGAAAGAGAAGGTGAGGAAGATGAGGTATGAGCGCCATCTATGGCCAGCCTTAATGAGTTGCTTGTGAACCGAGCAACTCCAGCCTGCCACCTATCCACTGAAATCAACAGGCTTTTCATCTATGCTGGTGAACAGTTCTTTAGAGTTCCTGTTGAATAAGGCCCTCCATGACTAAGCACTCCACTTTTTGCATCATTCCAGAGAAGAGTCAAATTTTGTCTGGGCTTTCCTACCTGAATGATCCTAAACAAGTTGCTAAACTTTTCTGTACCTTAGTTTTCTCAACTACAAACTGGCATTATGATATAAATATCTACTTTCAGAATTTTTGTGAGAATTAATGTCGTATGTAAGGAGCTACGAAGCATTTTGATGAATAGTCTTCAATAACTTAAGGTGATCCCAATTTGTTTTGGTATTAATAACATCCTTAGAGAAGAAGTTTTTTATCAACAATTAATTGTTTTCATATGATCTCTGATTACTATGTTTTTCCAAATGATGAACAAACAGAATTTTTTTTTTTTTAAGTCATTGTGTGTTAGTTACTACTTATTTACCTCTTCAAATCTTTAAGTCTTCCCTTTTATTCCAGAATTGAGCTACTTTTATTTCAGGCATAATTTGACAGTGCCTCGACACAAGTCCATGGCAGGTCAAACACTGCTTTCTTCTCTTACTCCACAGAATGAAAAGACTTTAGTAATCTGGTCAACACTCACATGCACAACTCAGAAATTTCAGGGTTCAATTCTTGGCCACTGGGCAATACAAAGTAATGTCTTACTTTTTTTCTCCCTAAAATAGGAATCTATGAAAAATGTATTTCAGCAATTTATTGAAATATTTACTGAAATACATTTATTCAGAAAAATGTATTTCAGCAATTTCCCCAGAAATTATTATGGGATTCAGTACTCATTGAGTCATCTACCCTATTGTTGGCGTTCCCACCTTTCCTGTTTTATGACCCTCCCCCCCCCGCCCTGTTTTGCTATTCTGCTTCCTGATACCAACTCCTAAATAAATTATATTTGAATCTGAGCTAAGATGAGCTGCTAATTATCTGCCTGTGTAACTGAAATAATTTATCACGCAGATTCTAATAATTTGTTCCTTACACTTGTTCAAAGATCCTTTGTAAGGGTTGTTTGTTTTGTTTCAGATACCGGTGTTTTACTTGTAGGCAAAATTTTTAAATTCTTAAATTTAGAGATTTTTTTTTTTTTCAATGAGCGCTAGTAATGTTTTCAAACGTGTCTGTGTGTGTGTATGTGTGTGATATTGTTTTACCAACACATTCTTAGAAACAGAAAACTATCTCAAAATGGTTGTAATCTAACCAGGTAGCCAAGTCCAGGCCACAGCTACGTGACCTCAACAATACCTCCAGATGTGCCTCTGTTTTGTGCCAGTAGACAGATCTAAAAAGGGAGCCAGCAGAGGTGACACCGAGGAGTTAGCAACAGGCCCTGAAGCTTTGAATAGAGCATACATTCATACTTTGGCATCTGGTTCCTACTTTTGCCAAATGTGCCTTGTTTGCATCCACAGCTGTTAAATGTGTTTGTTGAAAAGGGATAGACTAGGGAGAAGAAAGAGATTGGCGAGAGATATGCCAGCTTCTGTGGGAGGAAGTGTCACGCCAACATTCAATTTATTTACAGTTAATTATTTGCTTTAGAAATCCTGTGTCATTTATTAGAATAACTGTGGTATATAGTGAACATGAACCTCATGCTAAAGCAGTCATCTTTATGTTTTATTGTAAATGAAGCATTTATAATTGTGTTCATCTAATTAACACCTAAAGAGCAATATATCTTCATTTACTTCAAATAATATAATCTGGCAGTTAAGACTGAATTACTAAAGGCAGGAAGGCAGGCTTTTATATATTTCTGTCATATTTTTATTTTTTAAAAAATGACTTGGCCATTAGAGTTAAGATTTTGTGAAGAATTTCACAGTTGAAAAATCAGTTTTAGAGATTCAAAACATTTTTCTAACCTAGAAAATAGACCTAGAAATTCTAAATATTTTCAGAATCTCAGTCTTCCTTCTAAAACTTATGAGCCTCATATTCCAAAAGTTGTTTCAAAAGGGGAGATGAGAAAAATAGTTTACTTTGTTGATGATAACGGGAGACTATCTTGCTGCTCTTGTGACAAAAAGGGGGAAGAGGCTTCTCTTGTCAATACTTTCTTCTTTCTTTGTGATTAAAGAGTTTCTTATGATCTTAAGGAAATTTCCCACACACTTGTGATAATAAAAATTAATGACAAGGACCCTGATAGTAAAAAGAGAATTATTTTCCTTCTCCTGTATAAGTTTTATTTTTATCTTTTTAGAAATAACACATAACTAAGAAGTCTAAAGCTGGCTATTCATTTTCAGTATGTTTGAAAAAGATGACCAGTCCCATGGCTAACGTTTATTTTGAGTAACTGGGTTGATACTGATCATCTTTTATAACTTGAAAACATAACAGCCAAGTTTTGATGCGACAGTTCCGCTAGCTGTTGCTGAGGTCACTAGACTGGGAGGATGTTGTCAGGCTGCCCTTAGACAGTAGATCATGTGTTTGTTGACTCCCTCACCGTCTACCTCCTTTTGAGTGTGTGGTGTGTGTATGTGTGTAAATGTGCATGTTTTTACACCAGCCTGGCCAACATGGTGAAACCCCATCTCTACTAAAAATACAAAAATTAGCCAGGCATGGCGATGGGCACCTGTACTCCCAGCTGCTCTGGAGGCTGAGGCAGGAGAACCACTTGAGGCTGGGAGGCAGAGGTTGCAGTGAGCCAAGATTGTGTTACTGAACTCCAGCCTGGGCGACAGGGTTAGATTCTATCTCAAAAGAAAAGTGCGTGAATTTTGCCTAGCTATAGACTGCTGCATGAATGTCTTCATCATTTCTAATGATTTTATGGTGGTCTTTTATAAATGGTTTATTAAATAGTATGAAGGCAACCAGTAACATCCAGGATCAGACAAATATGTAAAGACCAGGAAAGCAAAAATTGTATAAATTAAATTAAAAATAAAATTTCATGTATTATCCTGAATGCTTTCATTTGTAGTTAACACAGCCTGAAATGTATAAACAATTTAAAATTGTACTAGTCATATAACTGAAAAGTTGTAAGTTAGATTGAGCTTCAGGCCTCCAGTTCCCACTTTGAGAGGGTCTCTACCTCACTCTTATTTGCATTATCTGTGTCTCGAATTCTTTCACGATGGCAATATGCTGTCACCAGTAGCAACCCACATGCTTCTTCCTTTGCACCTCAGAAAAAACAAAATAATTATTTTTCACAAGTGAGAGAATAAATCCTGAACTTCGATGTTATTGGATCAACCTGAACCAACCTCATTTACCAGTGTAATGTCAGGAGATGGCTGGTTTAACTAATTAGCTTACCCTGGATTTCTCCTTGTTCCAGATCTAACCATCATAGTAATGGAGGTGTGATCATAACACGCTTAATAAATGTGCCAAACAGCATAATTACAACAGAATGATTAAAGGCTGATTTTTCTGAAATTTGGTTGATATGAAGAAGGGAGGTGAATAGTGGGTAAACAAGGATCTCCTCTTCCTAAGATTTCTAAAATCAAAAGCAAAAAGGGTGTGAGTTTTCAGACTTAACCTTTCTTTGTCTATAAAATAGTTATTACTATTTTATACAAACAACTGAAAAATATGATATATTTTGTGTGTATATTTCTAAACGTGTCGATGTTTGGATTGTTATAATTTATACTGTGTAATTACTTAGTCAAATGCAATAAATTCAGTACTTGACTCTGTGTTAAAAATACGTAATAAAATATCAATTTAGATACCACCACACTTACGATAGCTTTTCTCATTACTCTACATTCAGGAGAAAATCAGAAAAAAAAATATATTAATATGCTGTACACATACATACCTACATACAATGCACATACACATACAAAACATATATGTATATGCATGTATATATTATGTGTGCATACACACATAATATATACACATTAGTGCATATTTGCAAGTGCCAGGAGAGACAAAACAATGTATTCATTAATTTTTCAGTTATTTTCAGTGAGTTGTCGTCTATTATGCACAAAAAAATACGCATGAAAGAGTACACATTTTGGAAATATTGTTGTAACTGGGGCCCCTAGAATTGTTTGTTATGCAGTTCTGGTGGTTACGATTGTAAATCTGGGAATATCATATTAAGGACAGGGTTGGAGCTGTCTGATTTGAAGCACATAAAGTCTTAACTGCCACCGATAATGTCAACCCGAATTACTATTTCCATTTCAACACAGATTATAGGACAGGAAGACATAAATGGAAATTAAAAAGTAAATTCAGCACATATTTCAGAAAGTACCTTTTCATGTGGAGAATAATAAATGCTTAGAAGAGCCTGCAGGCAAAGTTGTTGAGGCAAAAAGCAGGAGTGTCATTCAAGAAACAATTAGATGCCATCCTTGGGGAAATGGAGTACTAAAAAGGATATGCCTTGATGGACCAAGTGACCTTTATTCTCTCTCCAAAAATCTCTCATGTTCTTATAATTCTAATCGTGAAATATTTCAGCAATCTGGCCTCCAGCAATGTCAATTCTTACTTGAATTATTCACCTCACCAGTTCACTGCTGAGGAAGAACCTTTCTCATAGTGCTACAAAGATTGCATATTGACCAGATGTAATTCCCAGTGCTGTTGCTCATAGGCATTTTATTCGCAAGGATGCCTTAGGTCTGATACTATAAAGTGATTCCTTGTAGAAGAAGCCTTTTTTGAGCCCTATGTGATTGAAAAGTGGCCTAAATTGGAGAAGAGAGGCTTAACTAATATATTAATTATAGAAGGCATGAGGATTATTTAAAATTTTTATTGGCAAGAGTTATTTCAAAATGTAACTGGTTTTAGTAGAATGCGGCCTATATTAATTTGTTTATTTCTTAATTAGTATTGGATATGATAATGACTTATTTTTAGCTATTGACTTCATTTCAATAGAATATTATGAAAATAAAAATAAAAAGAGATTTGTCATTTTACAGTCTATTTAAAAACAAATAATTTCAATAATAGCACACCTTAGAAAGCTAGAAATAGATACCGAATAAATGTAATGTATGAATGTTACTTGGTACATTTGAGTAAGCCGGGAAAATCAGCTATCTACACTTTTCTGATTTTACATTGATTTGGCAGAACACAGAATTCCTGAGAACTCAGGGATTTTGTGAGAACTACAGTCACCCTATTATGTTCTTAAAGTGATATTTAGTGAAAGAAAAAAGAACCTGTTTCTATCTGTCATCTAAATGGACTCCTAGAGTTCTTTCTGTGTGTCACAAATGGGAACTCGGTGGTGAACTGAGTGCCGAGAGCGTATTTTCAAAAGCTAACGGAAGGTCACATACATTGGACAGTTCAAAGCACAGAAAAACCCAGAGGCTTTAAAAATGTCAGGTATATTTTAGTGTTAAAACAAATAAATATTGTACAAGTTTTTGCCAAAGATAAAAGTGAAATCATGTTTAAAAATATAAATCTTCATTATAATATGGATTACTTTCATAGTAGATGAAATCTAAAGTGTATAAATAATATGTTTATATACCTCTGTAACAAAACATTATACTAATAAAGTAAATGATAAAGTTTACAAAATGGTTTATGGTAAATATATAATAGGTGAATATATTATGCTAAATAATATGATCTGCGGATTATGTCATTTAAGAGTTAACACAACTTTTTATTTATGGAAACATTATCACCCATCTAGAAAACAGATTTTTTAACAGTGTTCAATGTGCAGAGAATAATCTTATGACATAAATTTTAGACAATGGAATAAAAATTAAATCAAGTAATTCTCAAACCATGCATAATGAAATGAGAACATATGTAACAAAATAGCAAACAGCTAAATAATGTTTTGTAGTCCATAGTAATTATATTAATTAGTCAAGCATTTTAATAGCTTATACATTTTTTAAAAATTTCACATAAGTAAGAAATATTTATAGAAGCATAAAATCTTATATAAGTATGAAATACTTATTAAAACTAATCCACTAGCCTATGCAATTGCTTTAGTCATCTACTTTAGCTTAAAAATGGGATTTGATCATTCTTTGATGGCTGAAAATTATTCAGAGGTCTTTTTTGTGAACAATGTACATGATAATTCTGAATAATCAGTCCACTCTGTTCAATAATATTCTGTGATTATAATATAGTGAGACCAATTCTGTACTATCTCAGTGTAAAAATAAGTAACAATACTTCTTTAGATTGATACCTGTTTCTTCATACAGAATGTGAGGTGTCCATTCTGAATGTGTCACAGTTAATTTACCCAATAAAATTTTACTCAATCAGTAATCAATATTTCATTTTTTAAAATTTAGCTTCCTAATCTCACTAAGTATTCTAGGTGCTAGAATTATTCTAAAATATTCTAAATACCTACATTAAATATTGAAGCAAACTACATCCTAACAAAGTAAAATATGATTTATCTTATCTTTCTCAAGGAGTTTAATAAATATTATATATTTTAAAATGATTAAAAATATTGTTAATGTAAGAAGGATAACATTAGACCCAGAACTCTGAAACTTAAGATTAAAAAAAATCCCCAAGACATTGTTTTCCCCTTCATGTAAGTTGATAAGTGAAAGTTTTAGACAAGATAATTGATTCCAGAAATAACAAAAATACTTGACAGTCTTAAAAAGTGAATAATGTGATCCATTCCTTTTAAAGGAGTTCTAGGTAAATAGGAATAACAGATTACTACTGAGAAGAATTAGAAAACCTGGCCAAATATAAATACTTTTTTTTTTGACAGCCTCAGATAAATTACAAAACAATGAAGAATAACAGAGTCAAAACTCAAGAGAAAAGAAAAGAGAGAAAAGAGCTTAGTGTTTGAGGTCACTTATCCCCAGGAATGCTTCTATTTAAAATGTGGCTTCTACTTAAAATGGCCCATGGACCCTCTGATAGTCTTTGAACTGTTCACATCAGTTAGTGACAAAGTAGGGAGACAATCTGCAAAAAGAAAGATATCCGAATGGACCGTAAGCATATGAAAAGATGCTTTATTGTTTTAATCTTCATACAAATATAAATTGAAATAACAATCAGGAGCCCTCATATACTACTGGTGGGAATGTGAGTTTGTTATGCAGATTTTAGTAAACTTTTTACAGTATCTTGTAAAATTAATTTTATAAACGTTGACACAACAACTGTACTCATTGGTATATGCCTATGAGAAGTAGGTGCACATTTGCTCTAAGACACTTATACAATAAAGATTGCAGCATCATTATTTACAGTAGTATAAATCTGAAACACAAATATTCATCAACAGTAGAATGTACAAATAATGGTATATTCATATAATAAATACCTTATGGCAACATAAAATAACACGTTAATGCACCTTAATAATAAGAATGAGTCTCATAGAGCAATACATTGAGGAAACTAAGTAAAACTCAGTACTGATTAAATATTTCATTTATATAAAATAGACACTTTGTCAAACTACTCTGTGGTATTAGAAGTTAGTATAATGGTTCCCTTTTGTGATGAGGGAGGGAATAGTGATTTGCAGTGGCCAGGCCTAGAGCCTTAAGGAAATGAATTCCTCCAACCACATGATCAAATCTTTCCCTAGTTTAGACTTTAAATGAGAATTCAGTTTTTGATTTAAAGTTGATGCTAAAGATATTAAGGTGAAAATAGTTTTAATGTTTATTTTTTTAATGTTATATTTTATAAATCACACATCTGGTGTCATACATGAGAAATTTCTGCCTATGTAAAGGTTGGAAAAACCTGCACTATGTTTATCTGTATTCATTTTATAATTTTACTTCTTACACAGAGATATGTTATGGTTTTTGAAGTTTTTGTCTTTCTGGAATAACTTCTGGTAAGAATCTAAGTTCATATTTTTTAGGGGTATACGTTTGTATACATGGCATATGTGGTTTTTGCATGTAGATATTCAATTGTTCCTACAATATTTGTTGACAAGATGATTCTTTTTCTATAGAATTCTTTAGCAGCTTTTGTCAAAGATCAAATGAATATACAATATATTCATATGACAACACTGTAATTGTACTCTTTAAATTTATACACATTTTTAAAACAGTTTACCTGATATGTGATGGTGTATTTTTGGACATTCTATTCTATTCCATTAATTTATATGTTTATCTTTATAATAATATATACTTTATTAATTACTGTAGCTTTTATTAAGTCTTGAAATTAGTTAGTCCTTCTGTTTTTTTCTCTTATTTTTCTATATTGTTATGGCTATTCTAGTCCTTGAAAACAAGAACTGGAAAGAATCAACACGTTAGAAATATGACTAGACGATGCATGGCAGCTCATGCCTATAATCAGCTTGCCAGTTTACAAAATAAGACTGGGAAGATTTTGATAGATATTTTGTTGACTGCAGATCATTTTGTGTAGAATTGCCACATGACCAAAATTTATCATTGCAATAATTCCCTCTTTATTTAGAGATCTTTAATTTTTCTCAATAATCTTTTACAGTGACCAAGTCCTATACCATTTTTGTTGAAATTGTTGAAATTTTGTTGACTGCAGATCATTTTCTGTAGAATTGTCACGTGATCACATTTATTATTTCAATAATTCCCTCTTTATTTATTTAGAGATCTGTAATTTTTCTCAACAATGTGTAATAGTTTTCAGTGAACAAGTCCTATACCATTTTTGTTGAAATTGTCCCTATGTATTTCATTCTTTTTGTGCTATTATGATAGGAATGTTTTTTAATGTTTGAGACATTTTTTCACTTGTATATAGAAATTCAACTTATATTTTATATTAATCTTGTATCTTGCAGTATTGTTAAAGTCTCTCATATTTCTAATTGCTTATTTGTAAATAATTTCTGATTACCTACATAAAAGATCATGTTGTTTATGAATAAGACCATTTTTATTTCTTCTTTTTTAGTCTACCTACCTTTAATAACTTGTCTTAACATTTGTTATACTGCCTCAAATCTCCATCACAATGTTGAATAGGAGAGGTAAGAGAGAATCTCCATCCCATGTATCCAATCTCTTCAATCTTGAGAAATTCAAACAAGGCCTGATGTTAGCTGTAGTTTTTGTTTGTTTGTTTGCTTGCTTTTATAAATGTCCTTTATCAAGTTGAGAAAACTAACCTCTATTCCTAGTTTACTGGGAGATTTTGCTTTTGCTTTTGTTTTTAAAATTGTAAATGGGTTTAGATTTTGTCAGATGATTTTCTGTATCTATTGTGATAATGATGTATATTAATCTGGCTTTTTGTTTGAATCAGTAGGGTTTTTTTGGTAAATAGTATTTCATTTTATAAATATGCCTAAATTTGTTTGTTAATTTACCTTGTGTTAGTCCCTCTGGGGTGCTATTATAAAATACCATAAACTAGGTGTTTTATGAACAACAAAAATTTATTTCTTACAGTTCTGAAGTCTGGAATGTCCAAGACCAAGGCACAGTCACATTTGTTTTCTGATCAGGGCCTGATTTCTGGTTCATTGACAGTACCTTCTCACTGAGTCTTCACATAGTGGAAGAACGGGCAAAGGAGTTCTCCTGTGCCTCTCTTACCAAGGATGCTGGCATTGTTACAATGTTTATGTCCCCACAAAATTCATATCTTAAAATCCTAACTCTCAAGGTTATGATATTAGAACGTAGATCCTTTGGGACGTGATTAAATCATAAGAGTAGAACCCTCACAAATGAGCTTAGTGCCTTTATAAAATAGATAGAAGGGAATTTGCTCACTCCTTCCACCTTGTAAGGATACACTAGGAAGGTGCCATCTGCGAGGAACAGACCCTCAGCAGACACTGAATCTGCTGGCGTCTTGATCTTGCACTTGTCAGCCTCCAGAAAAGTGAGACATAGATGTGTGTTGGTTACAAGCCACCCAGTCTATGGTATTTTGAGGGACTAAGACAGGTATGACTCCTGTTCATTAGTTGTCTGCTGGCGTCATGTAATTAACTCCTAATATGATCACCTTGAGAAACAAGAATTTCACATATAAATTTTGGAGAGATACAAATATTCAGACCGTAGCACACCCATTCATAGACACCTGTGTCTCTGGTTTGGGGTATTATAAATTAGGCTGTAGTGGATATTCTTCGTGTGGTCATATGTTTTCATTTCTCTGGGGTAAATACTTAGAAGCATAATTTTAGGTCATATGCTTGACATGTGTTCAGTGTTTATAAGCTGCTAGAAATACTTCTTTTCTTTTTTTTTTTTTTTCTTGAGTCAGAGTCTCGCTCTGTCGCCCAGGCTGGAGTGAGTGGCGCGATCTCAGCTCACTGCAAGCTCCGCCCCCCGGGTTCCCGCCATTCTCCTGCCTCAGCCTCCCGAGGAGCTGGGACCACAGGCGCCGCCACCTCGCCCGGCTAGTTTTTTTTTTTTTTTTTTTTTTTAATTATTATACTTTAAGTTCTAGGGTACTTGTGCATAATGTGCAGGTTTGTTACATATGTATACTTGTGCCATGTTGGTGGGCTGCACCCATCAACTCGTCAGCACCCATCAACTCGTCATTTACGTCAGGTATAACTCCCTATGCAATCCTTCCCCCCTCCCCCACCATGATAGGCCCCGGTGTGTGATGTTCCCCTTCCCGAGTACAAGTGATGTCATTGTTCAGTTCCCACCTATGAGTGAGAACATGCGGTGTTTGGTTTTCTGTTCTTGTGATAGTTTGCTGAGAATGATGGTTAGAGTAGAGACGGGTTTCACAGGGTTAGCCAGGGTGGTCTCGATCTCCTGACCTCGTGATCCACCTGCCTCGGCCTCCCAATGTCCTGGGATTACAGGTGTGAGCCACCACACCCAGCCAGCTGCTATAAATGTTTCTAAAGTGGCTGTGCCATCTTAGGCTTCCACCAACAAAGTTAAGGGTTCTTGCTTCATCACATCCTTACCAACATTTAGAGTTAAAAATTAACTTCAAGGAACAGACCTACACTAGTATATACAAAGAAGAGCTTCCAAATAAATAAAAAAGAGAAAGTTAGAAAACAACTAAAATGCATAAAGGAAATGAACTGACTTTCAACTGTAAAGAATATGAATGGCTAATAAAAACATGAATGCTAACTTCAAATTATTAACTATGCAAGAAATATAAACAGACATTGAAAAGATGCAGTTTTTGGCAATTAAACGAATAATAATTTTAAAACACAATATTCAGTTTTATTAGAATATTTGGGAAATGGGCATCCAATATATGACTAGCAGAGTAAAAATTGGTAAAATTTTCTGGAGAATAGTATGAAATATTTATCAAAATCCTTAAAATATGTTTGTCTTTTGAGTCTATAATTCTAGAACTAGAATATATCCTAAGCAAATTACTAAGAACATTTGCAAAAATAAATATGAATGGTCACTCTTTACACATTATATATTTAGAAATAAACTAAATGTATTATATAAATGTTTAAATTAAATATTGGGTATATCTTTTTTTAATAATTACTACTGTTAAAAACCTAGTAGTGCAAGAATTTATAGGGACATAGGAAGTATTTAAGTTTGTATTCTTGTAGAAAGTATGATCTTACAAAGAACTTGTTCTTTAAAATGTGTATATATAAGAATAGAATACAGAGATAAAAACTACAGTGCTTATTTTGTTTACATTTGTTATTTTGTTAGATTGTGAGTGACTCGTCCCTTTTATGTTTTATATAAGATTTCTTCTCTTGCCAGCTCACTTATCCTCACTAAATCATCTCATCCTATAAACCATCTCTCCAGAATCTTAGTCCATGATAAGGTGAGTTAACTTTGTAAACACATTGTTGCTTTGAGAATAGAGCTCTTCAGGGACAAAACAAAGTGGGTATTTACAATAATACTTTAGTAAAAATTAGTTAAAATACTATTACTAATAATAATTCATATCCTCAATATATATTAGTTCAATAGATCTGACTCCACCTTCTTAGTCTTCTGATGTAAGCTAAAGCATGTTGTCTCAAAGGAAAAACAGAAAGATTATAAGATTGTTTCAATACCAGAAAATTATCCTGTCTAAGATTAATGCAATTAATAGTCTGAAGACAGACTGCTGATTTTTATTCTGCAATGTGAAAAAGAGTAGTAGAATTATGCACAGAAAAGTATGTGTTAATTTATTTCCTTTATTTGAAAGTGCAGACAATTAATAGAGATGATTGACAACTTTATTGGATAGATCAAACAGAATTCTCAGGTAAAGACAGGAGACAGTAATAAAATAGCCTATTACTAGGTATCGACATTGTTACTAGGGAAAAGAAAAAAAAGGCAGTGTGGTGTGGTCATTTTAACAATATTAATTATTCCAATATATGAGCATGTCATCTGCAATTTCTTTTATCAGTTTTTTTTGTAATTTTACTTCTAGAGGTCTTTCACTTTCTTGGTTAAATATATTTCTAGGTGTTTCCTTCTTGTAACTCTTGTAAATAAGATTGCTTTCTTGATTTCTTTCTCACCTTGACTGTTATTGGTGTATATATATATGTGTGTGTGTGTGTGTGTGTATACATACATACACACATATACCAATAACATATATATATATATACACACATATATATGACACTGAATTTTGTATGTTGATTTTGTATCCTGACGCTGCCTAATTATTTTATCGAATCTAGTTTTTGAAGAAGTTTTTAGGATTTTATAGGTATGAGATTATACCATCAGTAAACAGAGATAAGTTAGCTTTATCTTTCCAATTTGGATGTCTTTTATTTCTTTCTCTTGTCTGCTGGCCCTGGCTAGAACTTATAGTTCTATGTTGAATAGGGGTGGTAAAAGTGAGCATCCTCATCTTGTTCCAGTTTTTAGGGGAATTTCTCTCAACTTTTTCCTATTCAGTGTGATGTTGGCTGTGGATTTCTTGTATTCAATGCAATCTCTATCAAAATACCAATGTCATTTTTTACAGAATTAGAAAAAACAATTCTAAAATTCATACAGAACCTAAAAAAAGAGCTACCAATAGCTAAAGCAAAAAAACAGATAATTTGCAGAATGGGAAAAAATCTTTGCAAATTATGACTTTGACAGGGGACTGATATCCAGAATTTGCAAGGAACTCAAAGCTGGAAGCATCACATTACCCGATCTAAAATTATACTTACAAGGCCATAGTAACCAAAACATCACGATGCTGATGTAGAAAAATAGACACATAGATCAATAGAATAAGATAGAGAGCACAGAAGAAAGACACATATCTATACCCAACTGATCTTTTGACAAAGTTGACAAAAACATACACTATGGAAGGGCTACTCTTTTTAATAAATGGTGCTGGGAAAATTGAATTGCCCTATGCAGAAAAATAAAATGACCCCTGTCTCACATTGTATGCAAAATCAACTCAAGATGGACCAAAGACTTAAATGTAAGATCTGAAATTATAAAAGTACTCAAGAAAACCTAGGGAAAACTCTTCTGGACATTAGTCTAGACCAAACTTTTCTAACCCGCAGCCCACGGGTAGCCCGAGAGGGCTTTGCATGCGGCCCAACACAAATTCGTACACTCTCTTAAACATTATAAGATTTTTTTTTTTTTGCAATACCTTTTTTTTAGCTTATCAGCTAACATTAATGTTGGTGTATTTCATGAGTGGCTCGAGACAATTTGTCTTCATCCAATGTGGCCTAGAAAAGCTGAAAGATTTGGGCACCCCTGGTCTAGACAAAGAATTAATGACTAAGACTTCCAAGTCACAAGTAAAGTCGGGCACCATAGCTCATGTCAGAAATCTCAGCACTTTGTGAGACTGAAGCAGGAGGATCATTTGAAGCCAGGAGTTTGCGATCAGCCTGGGCAACATAGTAAAACTCTATGGCTATTAAAAAGTTTTTAAAATATTGGCCAGGTGTGGTGGCATGTGAGGTGGAGGCAGGAAGATTGCTTTAGCCTAGGAGTTTGACGCTGCAATAAGCTGTGATCAAATCACCGCATGCTTGCTGGGCAAAAGCACAGGCTCTGTCTCTTAAAATAAAAAGCACAAACAACAAAAACAAATACTGACAAATGCTACTACATTAAACTAAAAAGCCTCTGCACAGCAACAGAAATAATCAACATAATGAACAGATAATCTGCAGAATGGAAAAAATATTTGCAAATTATGAATCTGTCAGGGAACTGACCTCCAGAATTTTCAAGGAACTCAACTTAAAAGCCACAACAAAAAATAACCTCATTAAAAAGTGTGCAAAGGGCATGAATAGACATTTTTCAAAAGAAAACATACAAGTGGCCAATAAGTCTATAAAAATTGTTCAACATCTCTAATCATCAGAGAAATGCATATTAAAACTACAAAGATATATCATCTTACACCAGTCAAAAAACTATTATAAAAGAAATAACAGATGTTGGCTAGGATATAGATGAAAGGGAATGCGTATACACTGTTGATGGCAACGTAAATTAATATAACCTCTATGGAAAATAGAATGGAGATTCTTCAAAGAAATAAAACTAGAACTACCATTCGAGCCAGCAATTCCATTAAATGGTATCTACCCAAAGGGAAAGAAATAGAGCAAAAAGATGTCTGCACTCATATGATTTAAGCAGTACTTTGAACTATTTACAATAGCAAAGACATGGAATCAACCTTAGTGTCCATCAATGGGTGAATAAAGAAATTGCAATGTGTGTGTGTATATATGGATATACAAAATGTATAAATGTGTATATGAACACTCAGTGAAATATTATTGAGCCATGGAAAAGAATGAAATATAAATGATGAATTGATGGGTGCTGATGAGTTGATGGGTGCAGCACACCAACATGGCACATATATACATATGTAACAAACCTGCACATTATGCACATGTACCCTAGAACTTAAAGTATAATAAAAAAATAAAAATAAAAAAAATGTTTTTATTGGATAGGTGTCTATTATTGCAGGCTACCTCAAAACATTTTTGGATGTTGACAGGATATAAGTATGAATAATATGTAAAAGATAACTTATTCTAGTTATTTTGAGCAGAGGATTTGGTTTCGATATGTGGCCCTATTAAAGCTTTTCTTAAGTCCAAGTACTTTGTGAACTTCAGTTCCCTCACCTGTAAAATGGAGTTAGTTGTTAGTAATACCTGTTCTGCCCAACTCAGGAGTTTGAGGATGAAATGAAATCATGAATGTAATGGAATTTTGTAAATTTTAAATGAAATATTGTATTACCTAAGATTTTTTTTTTTAAACGCTAATAAACCCGGCCCTGGTCCTCAAAAAAAAAAAAAAAAAAAAAAAAAAAAAAAAAAAAAAAAAAAA